>NW_010207178.1:11693-49990 GCF_000695765.1 Mesitornis unicolor
CTCAACTCGATGAATCAGGAACTGTGAGCACACTGTCACAGCTTTTTCTCCTATTAGCACTGCAAATCCCAGAGCTGGGGCAGCAGAAAAGGGAAAGGAGGCAAAACTGGGTTGGGCTGGGTAGCAATTTGGCCTATTTTCAGCAGAATGATGAAATTATATCCAAAAGTAAAATATATATGATTGCTGTTGATACAGAACTGAGACAGATAATACCTATTCTGTGCTTTAGCTGTGTTGACAAAACTTTGATTTAACTTAAAGAAGGAAAAAAGTTTCAACAAAATAAATGAGAAACAGCCGTGGAACCCCACATGGCCATATTTACAGAGTTATTTTTCTGAACCACACTGAGGTAATTGCACAAGATTATACTACACAGAGCCATAAAACTGTATCCAATCTTTAACAGAAGCAGCCTCTTTGTGCCATGTACAGGAGACAGGAACAATCTCTTTCATATTTGCTACTTACAGAAATGCCCTTGCATTCTTTGTTTTTCCTTCTTGATATCACACAAACCACTAGTGAACCGTACTCAAGGGGAAGACCGAAATAGAGTTAAAAATGAAGAAGAAAGGGATTCATCATTTTTGAGCAGGGATAGTTAAAAGGAAAAACTACATTTAAACTGACAGAAAAGCCGAGGGAGTGGAAAGAAGTAAAAACTAAACTAATCTCCACCTAACGATTAAGAACTCCATGTATTAGCATCATCTACAGCACTCTTGAAAAGTGAAGCTAACAATACTCTCACTAAGAACTCAGTTTTGGTGACATTGGCCGCGCAGCATGAGATACCAAGACTGAAACTGCATTTCAAATTCCTGCACACTGGTAGCACATAGGTGTACTAATCTCTTTTGGGTTTCTCCCATGTCAGGCAATCTCCTGCTTCAGTTCCTTCTGGAATGTGTTTGGATGAATCACACAGGTTTAGCCTTTCCTTGGCCACACAAGGTATACCTGGTACCCGTCTGCCAATTAAATGGCCTGTGCCTTTATTCTCCAGGACATAAACAGCTTCATTCTGGGTCCTTCCATACAGTTTTAATATGAGTGTATGGACTTTTTAGACTTCATTCATCCCTCCATAATTCAGTAGCTGTTCTCAGTTAATTGCACACTTGGGCACTGTTGTTTCTCATCAAGGAGGTTTCATTCCTGTAAGGTTTGGAAGATGGGTTTCACCCACTCTTGTTCCAGTATAAAAGCATTCACACATGGAGACAATCTGGAGCAATTAATATGGAACGTATCCGTGTGCAGACAGGCAATGTAATATCACAGTCTGAAAAGAAAGCTCTTCCTGCAACATTCAAGGCTGCGTCACAATACTTAGCTGCTCCGTCGCAAGTACAGGTGGGAAACCCACATGAGCTTGGTCACATTTCCTATATTTTAATAACAGAAAATAGTTCCCAGGAATGTGTGACTTACTATTATTTTTAATTTCTTAGATTTGCAGAGTCTTCTGAAACATAAGCAGTAATGGGTTAATAAGTTCATGAATATGCACCAACATGTTATTGCCTTTTTTTTTAAACTTTGTTTCTCTGTGCTTGCCTGCAACAGCAGCAGAGAAAGGGACTTGTACCTCACAACTTGATCTAGTCTCCATTCGATTCACATATGAACTACATAACAAAGCGCTTTAAACTATCTGATGTTACCTAAGCTATTTCATTTTGTTTTTCTTCTAGCAGTGGTGGATTTTGTATTGCATCTCACTCAGACCTACAGGGTGCAGTAGCAATAGGCTTCATATTCCAGTGCACACCAAGAAGCTACATTCCTCAACTCCCTGCACCCCCTTATTGCCAAGAGGCTTTGAAACGGACTCTTGTATCACAGTCAAAAATGTTCTTTTCTGGAGGGACCATTCAGCATTTCAAGTTAAGCCAGAGAGGAGCTCTAATATTTCATTCTTCCATACTGCAGGAGAGGTTGCACTTACTGTCTGACAGAGTACAATACTTCTCAAACTCCTCAATCAGTTAAGTATTGCGTATTAGAAATCTTACACTCTTCTTATGAAGAGCTGGAAAGAAATCTCAATAATATAACCCTGTAAGAGTCTTCAGATGTTTTTTTCATCTGCATGATTTATTTTACTCACCAAGAAGGGCAATGAATACTGAAAAATTTAAGGTGCTTTTACATTAATTACCAATTCACAGATATTCTTAGGCTCTTTCTCACTGGTCTCTTGTCCTCCCCTCTACGTTTTCCTTCTTGTTCTGTTTTGTTTTCTATATCCTTTCAAAAATGTACATATCAGCTTCCTTTGGAGTAACTAAGTACAGTTCTTCTGTAGTTTATACTAATTTCACATGGATTCAGTACAAATCACTTTTCATTATAATCTGTACAATTTTTAAATACTTACAGAATTTCTCTTCTGATTTCACACATTCAACATCATGCCTTCTTTTATCTTCACAATTGCTAAAAAAATTACCCAGATCTCTGGATTTTATGGTTAGGTTGAGCATACAGGACCACATTCAGGTGGTGTACCCGCTCCCAACATTTCCGATTGGCCAGGCATTTCAGAAGGCCAAGGGGTCTGGATAGGGACAGAAAATCCAAGCCAAAGAGCCTCCAATGGCATCCGGACCAAACACTGTAACAGGCTCTCACCACATCATCACAGCGCTCAGTACAGGCCACGCTTAGATATGTTGGAGGAGAAAAGGCAGAAATTCAGGGGTAAGTCCTATATCAGAGAAATTGCTGAGCATTGAAGGTAACTAAGACACTCCAAGTATTTGAAATTGCAAAATGTCAGGATGCCAGATAAAGTTTTCTATCAATCACCTTTCATCCAGGGCAATAGGAGCTAGTAAGGCAACACTGAAAGTACAGGAAAGTTTCAGAGAGCTCTGTCAACTCTGAGTGACAAATCATCACTTCAAGAATAAGCCTTAGTCGGTGGACACTCCCGTGGCTGAGAGGCCCCAGAAGAGCAGCTCTATGCCAAAAGGCTCTAGGACTCCGAGAAGAAGTTGCAGGTGGGGAGAACACATTTCCCAACGCCTTGGAGTTGACACAGGCTGACCATTTTACAGGGATGTGAACACAAACAGCAAAATCCCACATGTGCCAGCAATGTGGCAAACAAACAAGATGCACAAAGGTTGGAAATCTTCCTACAGGAATTACCACGAGCTTTTTGTCAGTTGCACAAATGTCAACTTATTTTTTGATTAAACCGAAGTCTACATAAGCAGAGACAGTCACTCAAGTCAGAGCTCTAAAAAGTACTAGGCATAAACTCAGAAAGACCTGTGGTGAATTACACATCTTGCCACAAAACATAATGAGTAAAGCTACGGCAATTGAGCTTCGTGAATGACACCGGGCTGAGGACAAGTCTCATTCTGACGTGATGAAGTCTTCCAAGCACTAAGCAAATATAACCAACCTGAAACATAAGCTTTTCCTTCCACCTTTTTCATTTTTTAGAACAGGCCTATATCAAAACTTGAAACATAACAGAAAAAATATATATGAGCTAAAACGCCATCAATTACAAAATTCACAGGAAACAGCGAACAAAAGTCACCCTCAGTCCTGCATAAGGACTACAAGATATCTCATCCTAAAGCTTATTATTTTTGGCATGCATTGAAAACAAGAAATCCAGAGTGCAAATTTGAAACAATGACTTAATGAAGAAATACATGAGATTTAGCTACTGATTTGGGGGGATTATTATAGAACAGATGAACACAGAGGTCACTTTGAATTAGAAAACAGATTAAAGATTAAATATAGTACCAACAGTGACAAGTACACTTGGATCTTAGCTTATATGAATTTATTAAGAGCCACTGCTAAATAAATCCCCTAGACTTATTTCTAACAGTGCATGATTATTATTCAGTTCCATTTTTGAGACTCTGGCTGTTCATTTTATTTACATAATGCATATGTGGAATAGTGTGCTCATCTAAACTCAGCTGAGTACACAGCGAAGGGAAGCTCTGCAGCTGTCTGAGAACATCAGGGTATCGATAACTCAGAGACAACTGTCACTGTAGCAGTTGACGAATAGACAGCCTGATCCAAGAAATTTACAGAAGCGAAGGTAATGATTTCTCTGTGTGTAAACTCTCTCTGTGCATAGTGTCACCGAGTAGTAAGTGAAGTAATGTAAAGAGGGGAAGAATCACAACCCTTTGTGAAATGTTTCAAGCAAACATTGAAGTATCAGGAATTTGAGCTGACTTGAGAGTCATGTAAATAGTGTCAGCTTATAAAAACAAGGTGATTCCCTGGATAGGAGAATACCCGTACAGCCTCAAAGCTCCCATGCGTATGTAAACACTCTGTGTAAATATTTGGTTGAAGGTTTCACTATAGTGAGCTTTTGCTGTCCCAGAGTGTGGGCGTTGTCTAGAAACCTGAGATCAGGAATGACATGATCTCATCTCCCATTACTTAGATAACTGCATTTGATGCATGCCTCAGGGAAATTGAAATGATCTTGGCAGAGGATAAAACAGAGGATTCAAATGTGCTCTTTAACTGATGATCTGGACTTTGAGAATGAAGTCCCATCTGATTTCAAATAGACTTCTAAATATCAGAGAGGAGTTGGCAAAAATAAGTGAGTTCAAGGAACCACGGATGCAGTCAGTGTCAAGCTATTTAAGTTTGGGTTTGGGATGTTTTTCAATGGATCCTATTTGCTTGCAATTTAGAGGCATCCGCAGCTGAGGGTACAGCATTCTGTCATTTCACGAGAGCTTCAAGCTGTTAAAATGAACAGACATCAGTCTGGATATTCTTTCTGGAGCATTTCACATGCATTCCACAGGCCAAAGGTAAGGCACAGCTCATAAAACTGTACAGCACACGATGTTCTTATCAAGGGGGATACATGTTGCAGACTACTTTCATTGCTTACGGTTTGCCAGAGAATACAAGCGTGTCTTTCATATATAATGAAATGAGTCATATTTTTAGAAAACTGTCTAATCGTCCTGATTTTGTTCTATAAGGTGAGACTGCTAAAGGAGCACAGCGTGGCCTTTTGGTCAGACAATATGAGAGGTGTGCAGCAATTAACAGGCAGCCAGCAGAACCCGGAACAGTGATTAAATTATAAAGAGTTTTTGTCCTAAGGTGTTTGATCCTCACTATATCTTTCAGGACTAAGCACGTGCCTAGGATTTGTAATCAAGTGGTCGGTGTTCGCACTCACTCACTTTCAGCTTTCCGGCTTGAGTATTCTGGCACCTGAAGTCAGTAACCAAGGCTGCCAGCGATATGGGATCATCACTTGTTAAAACCAATTTAAGAAACTTGGGGCCAGCAACACAAATGGTTGAACCTGCAGAACGATGGCTAGTCTCAGAGCAAAACTCCATTTTGTTTCCGTGATTATTTTCAGCAGCTCTTCAGTCTTTGCCATTAGCTCCAAAAGCAGCAGGGGGTAGACTTCTGCTCAGAGACTACCAGAGTAAGTGTCTATCCAGTCTCAGCTCTAGATGGTGTTACAAGTTGAGAAACTACTTCAGAAGCGATTGAAAAGTCAAGTTAGACAGTGTCAGGTTACTCCACATAAGGTAGGTAGTACAAGAGCTATGCCTTTATCAGAAAGCTCGACCAGAAAATAATTTTAAAAATATTTAATATCCACTTTTATATGTTTGAAACCTAGAACATCAGTATTCTCTAGTACTTAACTACAGCCACATTTCTGCCTATAGCCTCTGTAGTAATAAGAAAGAGCAATGCAGTATTCTCACACCATTCTCCATACTACACCTCACTTCTACTAGGCTGACATAAGATGACCAAGACAATTGTACCTAAGTTCTAAAAAGGCATTTGTAACTATTCTTTCAGGAGAGCATTTAACAACCATCCCTACTCCGTCACCACAAAATAGCCACTAGCAAGTGTAAGTATTAAAAGCATCATCAGAATTACTGCCATTTAATCTGCCGAATTTCAGACAGAACTGCAGCTCTGTTACCAGATATTACCACAAAAACCTCCCATTCATTCCAGCTATTTCAGTAGTTTGAGTATGATTACCAAAACTATGAACTACTGACAAAGAGATGAATAAGTGTGACAAAACAGAGATACTTGTTCTGATTTAGACAGTTACAAACATGGGGTTTGGGCCAACGTATACCAAACACATTTTTCATAGAAAGGACCTGGAATGAGTTTCTTCACACATTACGTGTTCCCTCCTCTAGCTCGGGATTTACTCACTTGCGGCTCTGGCAGCTCCTACTGAATGAAGTCTAGGCAACTCTTCCTCATCAACTAAACGCTTAATAACCAGAGGGCACGTAAATGTTCAGTATCAGCCACTATTTGTCAGGACTAGTGGATGTATTTTTTTGTATGCTGAAAATCATTGCAGATACACAACAGAATGCAAACATACTGCTGACCCAAACTCCCTGAATTAAATGTTTCAGAAAAACGAAAGCTGTAGTTGATTGCAATTACATTTTGAAGTGTAAATCTCTGCCAGGGGCAGGCAGAAAACACTGACAGCAATTTTTTTCCCCCCTATCTCATCTCTACAAGCACGTGGAAGTGAGGTGAGTCTCTACATATTTCATTTTCTACCACTGAGACGGGAAAAGTGATCGCCGAGTGACATTTGGAGCTGGAACCAAGTGAACTATGACTCAACCCTTCCTGATTTCAGATTGAGCTGATTTCCAATCAGTCTCTGAAGACTGGGCTACAGCAAATGCAGGAAGGAGCTATGGTTTGAGAGAATTAAATATAGTCTGGTATTGATTTAAAGAGAGAAGGATGGAATGCAACTGCAAGAAAAGGCTGGGAGGAAAAAGTTGACAGCGTTGGTTGAATGCTGACTTTCACATGGACTGCAAGAAACTGAGAGTCTTAAGGGGTTTAAAAAAAGCCCACAAAACTGAGTAGCTGTGCTTCCCTGTGTCTCCCTCTATGGTATTATGGATCTCTAACTACAGTCACCTTCAGATCTGGTTGTTCTTCCTTATCAAGCATGGACCACACTAACGCTTCTAAGGGGTAGAGCTAGTCTGTTTCCTTCTCTCCTGTACGCAATGATTGTCACCAGACAAAAGAATTAAAGAATATTAAAGTGAGAAATTCAAGTCCCCAAAAGCTACAAAATGCCAGAATTAATATCGCTTGGGAAAAGTTGACCTTTCCCCTCCCCCCATGAATAATCACAACGTCACAAATTTTAATTACAGGACGATACAATAATTTTTCCACAGCAGCCCCCTGCCTTGCTCGAAGCCCAAGATAAATACTGTTCAGAGAAAGAGACAGCTCTTCAATATTTCTATCCTTAACACGCTATTACTGGCCCCTGTTTTATTTACTGCACACCATCAAATGCCTGCAGTGAATGCAGAATTGTTTATTTCCTCATGGTGTTTCTAGAGTGCTCATCACCACAGAATCTTCATGCCTCGTAAACATTAATAAATTCATCTCCACTATGAGATGAGAGTGTTATTATCTCCATTTTACAGGTGGGGAAATCAAGACAAAGAGACTTCCCAGAGGTCAAAAAGTTAATAGGTAGCGCAGCCAGCACTGGAACACAGAACTGCATTACTTCTAAGAGTCTGGTCTAGAGAGTTGAGTGCAGTGTCCTACTACCAGCACTTCCTAGGATGAACTCACATAGTGCAGCTGTGTATACTCTGATCTTTTCCATACTTGTCTCTCCGACCTTGAACTGATGTCAAGGAACTGAGGAATGTACAATTAGTGGCCTCCTGCCAACATTTTAGTCTAAATAACTCAGCACTGTATAAAAATCTGGCAGAAACGGATCAAACTAAGGTCTCTGATGCAATGTGAGCTTTTGTCATTCGTGAGACCAATTTTTTCTTCATGAAACTCCATCTTTTTTTCCTCTATGTAATTCCATTACTTGAGAAAACAATAAAAAAATTCCCTAAATGTCTTATCTTCTACACAGCCACAATTCCTGTTCAGGACCTTGGCTTTTGTGCGTATTGAATAATGCAGAGAACACGAGTACAGAACAGTATCTAGTCATGTGGTTGAAGACCTCATCATAACACATAAACGTAAGAGGAACGAATTACAGTTGTGCAGAAAACCATAAATCCAACATTGTCTCAGCTTCCAGTAATTGACTTTCTAACTCAGTTACAATTCCTTCAATAGTAGCTTTTAATGTTGCTGGCCTTTTTTTTAGCAAAGCACATTCAACCGCTTGCAGTATCATGCAAGTCAAGCCTGCATACCAAAAGAACTGAAATCCTGACACTTGAACTCGGGAGCATATCTTGTGCTGAAGGATTAACTGCATTGCTGACAACAGGAGATAGCTGCTGCTCTAGAAAAGAGGAGATGGAAAGCTCTTGGCTGTGGTCTACTTCTACTTGCAGACAGCCTGTCTGTTGTCAGGGTTCCCAGTGTAGTATGCTCAGTTGCTGCTGTCGCTGTGTTACAGCCTTAGTCTTTCATTAGAATGAACATATTAGAATAAATATTTTGAACTGTTCTGGAACAGAATGGTGACAAATACTTGAGGAAACTTGGGTACTTCTCTCCACCAGTTCTACTCAGAGTTTATGTATCTGTTCAATCAGTATTTTGACAGCTTGCTACATAATTGCCAGCAGCACAGGTAACAGGAGGTAATGGACCAGTTTTTCCTCCAAAATACATACTTTGGACAAAGTGGACTTCTTCAGCCATGGGGTTTTAGCCTTGCAGAATATCCAATCCCTCTTTTGAACAAGATAAGTGTTAAGAGCTCTTAAAAAACAATCAATAAAGCAGAAGCAAGTCCTATAACGAAAAGCGTTAGGCCTCCTAAGTACAGGCAGCAGTAGGTATTTACTACCTAGCTATTACAGGCAGGTTTTGAAAGCAGTCGAGTCAGGGTCTGTCTTAGAAGTGCTGCTCCCACTGCTTCCTTCAAGAAATTCAGTGTAATGTGATATTGGCAGACTGGACTCCATGGCACACACACGATGGCAGCCAGCCATCATGGGGATTATCTAATATCACCTAGGGATCATTTAATTATTTAATACCACTCAGCTGAAATGAAATACCCTTGCCATTCTGAGAGAGCAGTATTACAATGGGCCCAGGAAAGACCTACAAAACCCAGGAACAAATTGGTTTGTGGAAAGTAGAAAGTATTCACATTTTTCAGAAGCTCCACTCTTCACAACTGCCTTGTCTAAAATCCATCACTGAATAGAGTTCATTCTCCAAGTAGGGATGAAGTCATCTTTCCCCAGGTGAATATTACTTTGGGTAGTACACTGAAATGAATGTGATTACCATTACATCACACAATATCAATAAAGTTGCAGTGTCATTATTTCTCCTGTTTGCATAACAGTTAATGAAATTTGGAGCAACAAGCATGCGGGAGGATGCAAAAACAAAAGTTCCCATTCTCACAGGTTTGAGGGGAAGCACAGCAGCTTATCAGTTAAAAAAACCCTGGGACCAAATAGACCGTGTGCATTCTACTCTGTTATTTAAAAGCAACAGTTTATAGCTTTAACATCCTTTCTCTTTTCCAGTTATGACATGCAGAGCTGCATTTGCAAGACCAGATAACATGAACAAAGATAAAAATAGTGTCAGTGTCCATTTATGATCCTATAATTCTAAGGTGTCAGTTAACAAAGAAATTGAATACAAAACATGTAGAAGTAAAAAAGAAAAAAAAAAAGGAAAAAAAGGCCAAACCTACAGGCAAACTATGTAGCTTTATGCAAGCTGCATGACTGACATAAGCTATTTACCATTTTATCAGTGATTGAATAATAGAAGCAGGTGTTCCTACTGGTCTAGGCGGAATACTCTCACTAAACATTTTCTAAATCTATCACTCTTGTATCAGTGATGCATTGTGTTGCTCTATTTTCCAGGGCCTAAGTTATGAAATAAATTCACAATACACCAGCTTAGAATCAACCGGCAATGCTTATATCTCAGGTACTGTAAGCTATTAATTCTTCATTTAGGGGAAAATGAATTCTGTTCCTCCAAAGAGATAGTGTCTTTTCCTTTACATTTTTATGTACAGTGGCCAGCACACCATCTGTATGTAAACCATGAACAGAAATAACAATTCTAACAATGTCTATTTTCTCATGGACTTCAAGAAGGAAAAGAATGTGTGAGTAATAAGACAATTCAAAACCAGCTATCAGTGTTTTAAAACACTTCAGCTTTCACATACAGTTTTGAATGCTCAGAAAAAATGAATGCATTTAGGATCATTTCAAGTACATGCTTACTTTTATTTAATTAAAAAACCTGGGGACATAAAGTAAGCATTTATCTCATATATGCTGAAATACTATTTTTACCTATTCTTATGATGCATTCATCACCAAGCAGCAAAGACAGTAATGATGCACATACACAAGCATTTGTAGCTTCATAAAGTTTCTGGTCTGTCTCTTTATATCTATACTAATGCTGCTTTTAAGAGCAAAGATGATCTTGCTCTTTTCACCCATCATCCCTTTTCATAACAATGGCTATTTCCGTCAAAACCTGCAGTTCATAGTAAAGCACCTTATAAACTTCTTCTTGCGTTTTATTCCTCAATCTGTAATTTAGCAACCTACAGTTGTTTAAGAAAATTATCAAACCCATAAAATATATTAAAAAATGTTTATTATCATGTATTGGAAAACTTTCTAGTTATTAGCAGTTCATCAAGGATGTGAGGTAGTTCTGTATATTGCTATCTCTCAGACCTGTGAAATCACAGGTATATACACACATTTTGTGAGCAACGGAAAATGTACCTATTCATAGAAAGTAAAATGTAAATACCAGATCTGATTTATTCACTTTTCTTTATCTAGAAAACAATCCAATAGGACTATTTATGGAAAAAGACAGAATGAGTAAAGTCAAATGAGGTCATAATGCAATAAAGGGTTAAGCTGAAGGTGGAGCTGAACTTGTACGCTCTGTCAGCCGGAGTTCAGATCATTTAGAGCAGGGGTGGAAATGAATGGCTGTCACGGATTTTTGTCAGATTCTGATTTCAGTTTGTGTGGTGAATTAGTGTCTTCTTCTAGATCATACCCAAGCTCAGCCAACAAAAAAATCTTTTCTTCAGACGGAGAATGATAACTTTAAACTCGTAATTCAAACTTTACCTTCCAAAAGTACATTCTGTACGGTGTTCACTCCTGTAGCCTGTACGTCTGCTGCTTAAACTAAATATGTTCTAGGTTCTCTTGTCATCCTTCCAGTCTTTCCTCACTGTACCTAATATGCCTGGTTATTTACCTCTTCACTGTATTTGCACTCAATTTTTATTAGCTACTGTTGACTCTATTATTGTACATAACAGCAAAAACGCTGCCTCCTTTTACTGCTTCTTAGTCTTGTATAAAACTGTTTGACACTAAAAGGCACTATTAAGCAAGCAAGAATTAAAAACGAAGTCTTTGATTTATAAGAAGCTAGTAAGAACAGTGCAATATGGCTCTACATACAGAATGAAAACCTTCCCCACCATATGCCTAACCAACGAGCCACTGCTGTTTTTTCACAGAGGAGGGTGTTGCAAGACCAATTCTGCTGGTGGTAAGGGTGTTGCAAGTGTTGAATAACTACGAAGAAATTTGGCATATAGCGCAACACATGTCCAAATTAGCCTATGGAAATATGTCTGAAAATAAGGGTAGCTTTTTGATGAAGCAATGCTTTTTTTTTTTTTTTAAAGGACAATTTTCTGTGGAAAATTTAAAGAAAGTGACTAAAAACCCCCACCTTTGTCTTTCTTATGTGTGCACTTTTTGCAGGGCCTTGCACACTCCATGGATCTCAGCATCACACATCTCACACTATAGAAAATCTGTCTCTTCCAAGGGGAATGCAGGGTTTCTGGGCACCATAGGCACACAGCAGCCAATCATGTTTTTGAAGCAGAAGCACACCTCAGTGTCCAGAAAAAGGGACAGGAAAAGGTCTCTTTTTCTGAACAGAACCTCCACTCTGAGACTGCTACTTGTTTCCCAGCACATTACTGTCTCGGAGAAGCATTGTTTTAATGCGGCTACGTGATCAATTTTCCCAGTGAGTATTTTATATTTAAAAAACTCCCAACAAACTCTAGCTGCAGCTTCTTAGCCAAACAGATGTGGACATGGACACCTATTCACAGAACACCCGTAATTCTTTCTCAGTGGGGCAGGGTGTGATTTAACTTGTGCATGTACCAAAGTCAGAGAGAGTTAGCCAACAGCTTTTTAATTCCTGGATCATTTTACTATGCTGCCTACTGCTTCCTAGTCCCTGGAGAATAGATTAAAGTTTTATGAACATTCAAAACAAATTTCTATTAGACCAAGTGAACCACCTGTTACAGATGTCTCTTTAATAACTCTCTTGAAGCATACTAGAGGTGACTCAGTTAAATCAGCTTGAAATGCGTGGTTATTCTTGTCCAATAAAACACTTTATTGAGAGTCCTTTGTGTTCATAACCAACCTTGGTAGCAATCCATTTCCAGTTGCAAGTCAAGACAGCACCAGCCCTTAATGTTCTAATAAACAAATGGTTTAACAATTGGGAGCTAATTGTCACAGTGGGACAGCCTGGGAAGCTTGTAATCAGGCCTGTATTGTCACAATTCATTTTCATATTGTAGCAAAATAATAACCTCAGGAGCCCTTTTGAATTAAAAGAAATCTCACTTTATACTCGTAGATGCTCAGTCTATGCACCTTAAATCAGATTCAGCAATTTTAGACCACCTTAATCTCCTCCAAATCAACAGCCAACATTTTCTCGCTATGTCTAGGAATGACACTTCAGCAATAAAATCCCATTTCCAAAAAATGGATGGGATACATTCAGTGGCAAATTACTTGTAATATTTTACAGATTTACTCCACTACACCTTTACTACAAATCTTACAAAATCAGCACTTATTTAAACCACAGGCGTGTTTATAGACAAGCAGATATTGTAAATCATAGCCAGGATCCAACTGGTAAAATAAACTTACTTGCAAAGAGATATCTCTTCTTGGAGTATGCTAATAAATCCAAACCTAACTTCCAATGTATCTAAATTCAGACTACAACATCGCTTGAGATTTTCTGAAATAAACTATTCTCCATTCACTCAATCTCACTTTCTCCATGTTTTTCTTAATTGATTTTCAACTAATCCCATAATACTACTAAGATTTTTAACAAAGAAAACTATAAACACATTCAAACAATCCATTTAAACAAAGTGCAAAAGAGACTCTTCTACAGAAGAGCTTAAAAAAAGATTAATTAAAGCAACACCTCCAAAACCTCTGAAATCAAAAGTTGCAACCCCCCCATCAAGGCTTCTGTTGTTGTTCCCAGTTGTCCAGATACCAAATCCATTTGCCAGTTTGGCGCGTCTCACAACCTTTGCTTTAAAGGCCTGGGACTACCCTGGAAGAGTTGTCAGGCACTGGAAATCAGTTGCCCTATTAAAGACACGTGAAAAGCTTGCAAAACACATCTACTCCAGCTAAGTGGGAAGTATCTGGTCTCTTCTTTATATAGACACTGACTTTCCTTTGCCCTTTTTTAACAAATGGAAGTAAGTCAGAAAATTAAAATGGGCACATAATCACCAGCTTCCGTTCAAGGAAGAAATGCTATGTCCACCGGAAACAAAATTGGAATTGTTCCTGAATTGGTTTGTGCACGCACGTTGTGTCCATTACAATTCATTCTGCACACAACTTTTTTTTTTTGCTTCACCTATGAGGAAAGTCTCTAAATTATTTTTTCTGCACCAAGCCAAGACTATTATGGAAAATCCTAGTTATTAAACCAGCTTTTATTGGAATTTCACATTAAATTCCAAAGAAGAAGAAAGCAATTTTTACAATTACCTTTTCAGAGATGATGTTTAGTCACTTCTCTTACTGTACCACATAGAGTAAGTACACCCATCCCATTAAGAACATGTACTTAAGAACTAGCTGGAGTCTCCTAATTATCATTTCTTCTTGTAAAATAAAAATCACTAAATCCTAAAGCACGTTTTGTATATTTATTTGGTGTTTCTTATTAAGACAAACATGTAAAACCTGAGTGTATTAATTTCCCAAAGTTTGGCAATTACTATTCCCAGTAATTTTAAAATTAAAAATAAACCACTGATTACACCAAAATATAATCTCAGTACGTTTTTAACCCCTTGTTCCATCAAAACCAAACCAAAACAAATCTAACCCCAAATCTCAAAAGAAACAATATCACTTGTTAGCATCCCAGAAGTTTCTAGGTAATGAAAAAAAAAAATCTCCTGATGCACCTGATCTCTTGACCCAGGTTTCAAGGCGATTGTTCGTTCAGAATTTTGTGCATTTCTGCCTGGGCTTCCCGCATCTTAAATATTCCAGTCGGTGTTTTTCTCACTGGTTATTAAGAAAAGAACTATTGGGTTTTTTTTAAAAAAGGTGTCTCAAAGACTAATCATAGAGGAGATGAGGAAATGAGATAGATGGACAGCGAGAATGCGTCATTAAGTCAGGACAACATCATAAGCTTTAGAATCAGTAAGCAGAATGAGAACATTATTTGGACAGAATTATGCAGTATGAAATGGAATTTTTTTCTAAAGAGGATTTGCTCCCTTGAAACAGAAACAACAGGGTGAGGTGATTTTATTTTATAATATTTTAGTTCTGATTTGTCCTATTAAGTTTTGTTAAACACAGTACATTTACTTTTGTTTCCTAGATTGTGTGGAGTAAACAATGACATTCGGTAGTCATGTTCTAGAGAAAAAAAATATATAGTATGCCCCTTTGGTGAAACAGTTTTTAAATTCTAATAGAATTTCAAGGTTATTATCTATTTCAGATCAACACTGGAGGTCAGAGTTCACAGCAGCCAGAATTTACAAACCTCCAATGGGTTTTGATTGACAGCAATCAGCATCTCTTCAGCATCACTGAGGGAACAAAGTACAGGTCAAGACAGCAGGCGATTTCATCTGTCATTTTTAATTATCTAAATGATATTCACAGACAAAACCTTTCCCATCCATCAGGGCATCGCATTACCATAGACAATGTTTGTTTAAAGAAGAGGCCATAAAATCAAACAATTATGAATGCAGACAAGCCTTGCTATTGACTGCATAAATAATCAAGTGAGATTTCCAAAACTCTCTGCTAATGAATTGGTAGATTGCTGGCAGGAAGTGGCAAGTAATAATACAGACAACAATCTAATGTTCTTATTGACTTTTACTAAAGCTTGGCTACAGTAGCAAAGATCCGAAAATGACGTCAAGTAAGGTTTCCATAGGAGCCGTATTGATATCAGTACACTGCTAAAATACAAGTAGTTAACTCCTGACCTTATAGTAGGACCAGCAATCCCCCGAGAGCGCTGAAACACCAGCACTACAATACATCATCAGCTGAGCCAACAGCCTCAGGGCTCCAACAACGTTACCGCACAGGCAAGGGTCCCTTCTTTTGCCATGTAGAACAGTCTAATCCACAGTAATTCAACTGCAATCCCAAAAATTAACTCCATGTGAGTCTGTCATATGTGTAAATAAATATCTGTGAACCGGGATTGCAAAGTATGCATCTGATACTCTTATGAAAAATATGGTGTGCAGAATACAGTGTGTTGGAATGGACACAGCTTTCTTGTCCTGATGTCCCCAACAGGTTAACAAGTCACAAACAGTTTAAATGGACAGAATCACAGGTGACATAAATCTGTTGCTCCATTTACACCATCATGCCTACTATAATTATAGGTAACTAACTGGCCCATATGTTAATGACAGTACTGGTTTCATTAATTAGAAAAAGCAGAAAATTATCTTTTCTGCTCAAGCCTGACATGGTAAAACTAGGAAGAATCTCTCTCCCAGGTTCTAATAAACAAACATGAGAACTCTTTGAGGAAAAGGAAAAAAAAAGGTGCAGAGAGACTATCTGTGAAATGTGCAGACCATCTCCATGCAGTGGGGCAAAGCTTAAGATGCCTTTTCTCTCACTAGGAAATTCTGGAGAAGGATTTCCTCTGGCTAAGGAGTAAAGGAATTGTCACTGACACCAGATGCACTTGGGAAGACAGTAGCCAGGTAGGTGTACAACACAAAATTAGAGTGAGAGTTCTTTGCAAAGCCCATGAGGACAGTTACTGAGAGAGAGAATAGTAGAAACATTTCCCCTTACTACCACGTGTAGACCAGATTGCTGCAAGAATCTAATTCTAGCTTCTTTCACCTGAAAGATGTCACTAACACTACAGTCTCACATTTCTCACCCATGTGATGTCCTTGCAACTGATCTGGCAAAGAGTACGGAGCAAAAAAGCAGTTTTGTACTTCAAAATCTCAGTAGTTTTCCCTGCCAATCTATGTTCGCAAAATCTTTAATTGCCAGCTGTGTTTCTGGGACTGTCCTTCACATCCGTTGTGTCTGAATGAGCCCAAACTACTTCACTGATGGTCTCAAATTAGCTCAATCACATTTCTCAAATCTTTATTAGCTCTTAATGATATTTCACAGATGTTAAAGAAGGAAACTGGACTGATCTCAGGAGAAACGGAAAAAGCTCGTGATCCAGAGAGATAAGGACTATCATTATATTTGATCTTGGTGCACGTAAAAAAAAAGTGATGTCACATTAGTCACAAGTAACCTACGTCCTGGCCTAAAAAATGAGTGGAAAACTCTTCCCTTCCCCTGGCCCTGATTTTAATTATCCTCAAACAGTACAACCAGTTCTCACCAAGCTTGGCCGTGAAGACTGAACGGACATTGCAGATCGCAATTTTGAACACATAATTGCTAATGAAAGCAAGGCATCATATTTTTATAAAGTATTGTGGAATTTTTTATAAAACCCCACTCAGAATTTCATCTCAATAGGTAATACAGCATGGCTTGCTTCCTCACACTGGTAACAAGACAACAGAGACATTAAGACAGTGGTAATGGCTTACAGCTCCTAGAACCAAGTTCTATAGTTCAAGTCTCTCAGGTTCAGGTTTGGAGCCTAAGGAATGCCTGATCAGTATTCGTCCTCATCAGCTCGCAAAGGTGACTGCAACTTCCTAAGTTCCCCACGAATGGCTGTCTGATAGAATATAATGCATTTATGTAAATAGAAGTCAGTCTAGATCTGACTGCCAGCTTAAATAAACAATACAATTCAACATTATAAAAGTTTTCTTTAGTTTGAATGAAGAGGTTAATTATCTCTCAGTTCAGATCTAGATAAGTTGACCGTGGCTGCATATTTCAATGGGAGAGAGAATTATGCAATTCAGATTTACATTCATGCTCGTGGGTTATAGAAAGATTTGAGTTTCTAGGGAAGGCAGTTACAACCAATAATTGCACTGAAATTATTCTGACTAGAGGTATTCCTATGTAAGATACCTTTAGCAACCACTGGTTGAAATTGTACACACCCAGTAACTTCGAAACTTCTTGTTATAAACAAGCAAGGATTCCTCCTTAATATGAAAAACTTTAGTCTACACATTTCACCAGGAAGCTTTTGCCAATCTTTTCTTTATTTTGCAAGTTTAATACTATGATTTATTGAGATTTACCTTTTGTCACCCACAGGAACTACTTTTTTGCACTACTAGCATTGTAAAAGATGCTTAAAGTTTTTATTCACTGTATCGTAATACATTTTTTACAATATTTTAAGTCCTATGGATAATATCTTAGGGTTGTTACTAAGATAACTTCTTCCCTCTAGGAAAACATACTGCTTTTTAAAAAATCCTAAAGAAACAAAAAATATTTTAAAATGTTTTGGGAACAATGGCTCTCTAAAGTACTAAGTTGTGTTTAATAATATTCTTTCCGTTACTAAAGCAATCATTTACGGCATGGACAGTCTGAATTAAAATAATCCATCAATGCATCATAGTTTGGTTGCAGGCAGTGACACAAAGGAGAATGCCATGGCAACAAACCACTGGAACTACAGAACTTTCATAGTTTCAACAGAAATAGGGAGTCTCAGCAAGGTGACTTTCTCAGAGAAATTGCTAATATTTAGATGAAATATTACTTTTAGAAAGTATGTTTCTAAAGTTTTTAATAGGACACAAGCCACTTTCGATGAAGAGAAGATTCTGAAGAAGGCTGGTGGTATTTGGTCCCAGAACTTAACCCTGAAGCTCCATTGGAAGAAAGCAGGTATTAATGTAAAGTTTTTGACCTGAGTTTAGGCAATATAGACACAGTTGTTCTCAAGGAATACATTATATTCCTTCCTCCCTTGACAGTAGCAGTCATGCTATTTTCAGTAGATGAATGATTTCCTGGGGAAATTCTACATTACAAGACACTTTGGATCTCATCCTTTTCATAGTTATCTTCCAAAAGGTAAGGCAAAGGACTTTAAAGCAAGGGATTACTGACTGTATTTCAGGCTTTTTATAGGTTGGTGACGTAAGAAATATGTGACTACCTGAAGTTCTTTGAGAAAGACGGTAACCAAACTTAAATACTGAAACCATCTTTTTCAATGGCAGTGTAATTCCAGTGATCCAGGTTGAAATATTCCAGGTTTCATATTGCAGAAGACAGGAAAAATGATTAAATCAACAAGGAAAAAAACCCAAGCAGTCTAGAAGTGTTTAGCTGGTGTAATTAGAAAATGTTCTATCTCAATGGCTCAATGGTTGCAGAAGGTAAGATTGCCACATGACCAGAAGTCAAAACACACCATCAACCAAAAATGCAAACAAAAAATAAAAAAAAAGATATGAACAGCAAATAATTCTTCCCTTGAAAGCAGAAATCAGGGTAATATATGCTTGCACAAAGTAAAACAAGGAAATTATCTTGAAATAAACGAATCTTAAATAATAATTTTGTTATATTGACAAGGAAATACTAATAACCTTGTTCTTAAAAGAGGTACTTCATTTGAAGGAGGAAATCTTACTACCTATAATGAAAGCTGCTACGCTTTTCTGGCAAAGCCTTTACAATACCAGAATATTGTCAGTCATTTTCCCTCAGCAGCTCATGGCATTCACTCCTGGATATTATTTAATCATTCTTAGCATAATATTTTTTTTTCTGCCTATGTGCACCTATAGAGAGACTCACTTAAGCACCTTTAAAGTTAAGTATAAACTTAAGTGTAGGGTTGAACTGCAGCACAGAACACAATTCCAAACAAGTTTATCATAATTGATTGGCCAGCCAGACAACGTGTGCTCCCAGGAGTGCAAAGTTTTGAGCTCTGGTTCATTAACAGTGATATAAATCAGCAGTATTCACTGGAGCCAGTGAATTAAAGAGTTTTTAAAAAGAGTGAGAGGAGCCACAAGACTGAATTACTTGTATTAGTGAGGTCCACACAGTAGATGACATCTCTTGCTTCTTAACAAAGCACTAAAGTTAGAGAAGTGAACTTCCATTTAGACGCTGTCACAAATTTCAGCAGTACAAGGTCTTAGGACCTCACCAGCTTATGCCTTTCTAACAAAATAAAGCTTGGAAGAAACAAAATTTGGGTTGAGGGGTTCCTCTTTTTTATATCTGAGAACTCTTGCATTTTGAAAAAAGAATGTAGCACTTCTGGGATTTAAGCTAAACACTGAAATGCATTTTTGAACCTTCAGTCAGTTCCATATCCTGAAATGTCTGGCTCAGAATATGCTCTGAATTTCCTCCTTTCTACAATCTTAGGCAACCGAAAAACTGTTCTCACTTTCAGAGTAAAAATCTAGTTATATTCATGTGAACAACTGAAATAAAATCTATTAAACTGTCACTGTGGCTTTTGTAATCACTGTAGTTTTGGGGTATTTTTTCAAAGTGAAAGGCACCTGGGCCTGTTTCTCAGTTACTCTGGCTTCCGTTCTGCTAGGCTGTTCCCTGCAAGGCCTTGGTCTTTGTATTGCAGTGTAAAAACAGCAGTTCTCTGCAGAAAATGTCTGTGTATTTAGTGTTTTCCACATCGTATTAATTTACTGTTATGTGTTCTCATCTTTTATTTGGACTGAATTTTTGAAATACCATCAACTACATAATGTGGCTCCTGCAGCATAAAGTTCACAGAGGGATTTCACTTCAGATGATCACATTGATCACAAATTAGAAATTTATCACATGTGACCTAAAGGTTTAGTTCTGCAGCAATATTTCAAAATACACCATATTTAGAGAAAAGGAGAGCAAAATATTGCCACATGGTTTACTTATTATTCCAGTTTAGGATTTTTTGTAGTATGAATGGTGCTGAGGAGGTCACACAAATGGTTTGCAAACCTACAGTTTTGGTCAGAAAGGATTTCTTGTACCTTTATGCAGCCATTCTCAATGCCTGCTGAATTCCAAGGCATATCTATTTTTCCTGTGGACAGCATGGCCAAATTCGTGCCAGTTCTTTTAGTCTACTATTAATACAGTTGGCATTGTTGTTCACTACTGCTTTTCTTTTAATATTCCCATTTTGGACAGCAACAACCAAGCAGATTCACATCTGCACCTTCACCCTGACACGACAGTGTGAAACACACGGGCATTCAGGGCTGCCTTTCCTTGGGGTGCCTGGAGAATCCATCAGTTACCATGAATAAAACACAGAGGACCTGAATAATCATTAAATAACATCACTTCAAATTCTAATGAAAATAGTAATTTATCAATACACTGGCTGCTACATTAATGAGGAAAAAAGATTCTCCTTAAATTATTTTCATAAAACTCAAGTTATTTTGAGCTCTTTTGATGTGCGAATATGAGGAGGACACTCCCAAAATCTAGTTCTAGACAATTAGGGTTATTTTCTCTGCTTCTGCTACAGTCACAAAAGACAGAAGACTTACTCTGATGGGTAATTTACAACAAAAGCCTTACTTCATAGTCATGAAATGCCTTCTATTTCTAAATTTGGCCTTCTGATTGCCCCTGACATCAGACAGGTGGTTTGGTTTAAATGAAGTGTTTCTGCCAGAAAAGATACAATTAATCTGCAGTAAGAAAAATCAGGAATGAATACAGTTTAATGAAGCAGCACAAACATCAAAATAATAACACAGAACATTTTTTTAAGTTTTCAATACTTTCCTACAAAAAATTTTCTGGGGAATTACCTCCATGGTTTCATTTTCCTTTTTTCCTGATATGAAGTGCTTATTCCTTATGTAATGCATAAAATGCTTTATAATAAATAAGATTACGGTGACAGACATCTGCAACATCTCTAAAATGGCATGTCACAAATTTAATAGGACAATCAAATAATACAACTAATATTAAAAGTACTAGATATATTAGTGACAAACTAAATGAAATACAAAGGAACCCTATTATTGCACAGAAAAAAGAAACTGAGCAGGATATTTTTCTTTCTATTTTTAATTTTATGCCCCTTTTAACTCAAGAGAGGTTTATAAAGATATAGCTTTCCTATGTCTTAGTGGGCTAAAACATTAAAAAGTGGGCACTGTACCTTCTCTTCCTCTTATATTCCTGGTATTTTTATTTTGAAGCATTTCCCTTTTAAAGCGAAGCCCAGACCTCCCTTCTGCCAATCAATACCAGCACTGGTTAAAATTAAAACCACACTTCATAAAATCACACCTTTAAGACAAGTATTATTGTTGCTGCTATTAACAACACTTTAAAATAAAAGTACATAATTGCTAAAATACAATGAAATCCCCAAGGTAGAAGGATGTTAAGCCATATTAGTTCCAAATGACTAACATTTTTATAGTACTAGCTAAACGAATTAATAATTATTGGCTACTTATTTTAAAGTATTGCCATTTTTTATTGAGAGCGCTGTGAAGTACATGCTGCGCTGTCAGTAATCCTTCCAGTACCACTGCAACAGAGGAGACCTGCACAGCCCTCCAGACTTGTAAGACCAGCTCTCAATGACCCCTATATACCATAGGAATTCTGTGTTAGAAAGAGCTGACCAAAACAAAAACATACAAGCAAAGCTGTGTGCGAGAGCTGATAAAAGTAGTGTGTGTTCATGTTCGCAGTCCACTCCTCTCTCTCTGTGAGGAAATAGCTCATCCAGTCTATTCAAGGGTAAATTCAGCTCTGGTATTTTGATCACTAAATGCTTACAGTGAATTTAGTTCAAGGATCTATGTCAGGCAAGAAGTAAATGCTCCACTGATGTACATAGCTACCTCTGAAAGATATTACAGGCAATTAAAGAAGACGGTTTAAGCTTCCTTTCCAAGTTCTGTTACACCTTCATCCTGTAACAGAGAACAATATGCTGAGTTTCTCAGTCCTAGAGCGTCCTTGATGCTTCTTGGTGTCAAGTGTTCATTCTTAAATGAATACTTCTATTCCAAACTCTTTGAAAGAGAGCCCTCCCATTAGCTTACACAAGTGAAAAATACTGTTGGATAAAGAACTTTGCTGAAGGAGAAAACACTGGGGGAGAGGAGAGGCAGAAGCCTCATGTCTGTCATAGGATTTTCTCACTCTCTGCAATTGCTCTGTGGCATGAATGGATTTGGCCTTCGCAGGGTTTTGAAACTGGGACAGTATAGGAAGAGGATTTCTTTATTAAAGAGAAGTTATTTCAGGGTTTCTGGAGATCAAGGCTGACTTAGGAACGCACACAGATTGTCCCAGGAGAATGAACAAGTACATATTAAGGAAGTTTATTTTCTATATGAGAAGAAACACTTGTAAGTTCCAGTCCTTTCAGATGGATTCTTTTTATTTTGTCATTTAAAAAATGATGCCATTTTCTCACTGTGTCCCTGCTTTTGATATGCCTGCATCGGCAGCAAAAACCTTACATATCACAATCTTGCCATGAATGGGAAGAGCCCTCTCACAATCTCACAGGACATCTTTCGACCTAAATTGGCCTTTCAAACAGAACAGCACTGCTTCAGAAGGCTTGGCTGATCCATTCAGTGACTGTGCTGGCTGGGATCTCCACCTTGTTGAGGATACAGAATCTGCTTCATGTTGGGAGCCAACTGCTGGTGTAACACTGACAGATGCAGGACCCATATGCCCAAGCGTGAGCAGGATGCCTGCGCCACCAGCATCTGGATGTCAGCTCCCCCTTTCTGGCTCCACCGCTGCCTTTGCTGCGGGTCAGGCTGCTGCTGCCCTCTACTCATGTTTCTCGGATTAGTGAGTGGGTCCTCTCTGCTAAGGAGTACTATCTGAGCACAGTATGCATCCCTTAATGCTTTCATATGTCGCTACATATCTAATGCCAGTATTTCTACTGTTCCTGGTGATTCAGGCACAGATGATGAAATCTTGCAGGTGCAGTGAATCTGTAAAACATGCAAATGTTCATTCCCTGTCTCCTGGCTGGGGAGCTCTTCTGATATCATCCATTACTTTTAATCCTAAACAATTTTTTACTGCTACAGATACTGACAGGAATTGCAAGTGTAAGACTTGGATGACACCACAGAGACATTTTTATAAAGAGGAAAACACACCACATTAAAATGCTCTATGGTAAAAAAAAAAAAGCAGCATGTAAAAATTTGCCAATGTATTGACACTCACTTAGAAATTTGCATGTGTCACCCTTGATAGGCACATTCTTGACATGAGAGAAAATAAAATGCTCTTGAACTAAAATGCTGTGCTTCGCTGGTGCAACTGTTCTTCCTTAGTTACTCTGAAAAAGTATGACTTTTTTCCCTTTGACTTGCAAGTGCAACAATACCTTAATACTTGGGAGCAAAGCTTGATAATACCCATAAATTAAGAAATGTTAACCATTTCCTCAGGTAAGAAATGGGAAAGGCCACTTTCCATTTCTATTCAGATTCCCCCAAAATCACAGCCTCTCCATAAGGGAGGTCACTGAACGTCCTTCTAGAGCAAGGCTTAAGGGTATACACGCCACTAAATTCAGCAACAGCAGCTACAGGCACTTCCTGCCAAGTCTCCTACGTGTCGATAATTCATAGCCTCATCAGGAATAATCTGTCTGGGAGTTGGGGAAACTTTTGTAGAACGAAAGCCAAGTGCCGCTAATTAGCTGTTGGCAAACACTGGAAGTGCGGGGGGCAGTACAAAATCAGTAGCCCAAATGTGCAGGGACTAGGCATGAAGCAACCCCTGTCCTCTCTCTCAGCATGCGGCCGACCTGACGTGGACTGCTGCATCCTAAAACGCAAATGTGCGGGGGCCAAAGTGGGTGCAAATAAGAAACCCTGCAATGCCTCAAAGCCAATGCCAGTGACAAGGGCCTTTCTACAGGAAGGTGCGGTACCTTCTGCTGGCCAGCTGACGTACAGGTTTGATCTTTCACAGGCACAACTTCAGGAAGTGTCCCACTGAACATATCTATTATTGTGTGCCGACTGCGACACATCAGAAAGGCTACTTGCAAGAAATTAGACACGTAGAAACAAGGAAACATGACTTTCATTTTCAAGACAATAAACTGGGGTTTAAACTAAAACAACCAAGTATTTTTATCTTTTTTTTGATAGCCATACACCACTGTATCCTTGAAAATTTGAATTATTTCCTGCCTTCTAATATACATTATAACAACTATTATTTATGTTTAGAAAAACATCTAGCCCTTTTTCTTTAAAGGGACGATCATATTCTGTCCTTAATTTTTCTTGACTACCTAAGTTGTAAAGAATAAAAAACCTTACCTTGATCATTACCATTTCAGACATGCAAATGTAAAAATTTTTAAAAAAGGAAAGAGAGAGAGAGAACAAAAAGAGACACCAAGCTTAGCAGGACAGTTTTTCAATAAGATTGTTTAAAGTCCGAAAGTTTTTGTTCTCTGAGTTAAGAGAGGGCTTACTTCTTATTTCCAGAATTGTCTGCTGACCATATACTTTATATAAATAAACCTGTAAATCCTAAGCCACTATAGAAATACATTTTTATGTAAAATTTTGGTTGCTTCGAATACTGAAACACTGTGTCCAGTCTCTCAATTTAAATCTCGCCTCTAAGAAACCTTCTTTGAGACTGCACAGAGGAAAACTGAGACTCTCTACAGGTCTGTTACACATTAGGCCTCCACTCAAACCCTGGCTTTATCCATTTTCAACAAAACTAACACTGTTTTTCATGCTGTGGACTACGAAGCATTTGCTGATAGCCTGAAGGGAGCTGACAAGTCCCATACTGTTAGCACCTCCACTCTTCCTGCTTCCTGAACTGCATGCAGTAAGATGAAATAAAACCGGGCTAGGAGACAGCTGCTAGAGCAAAGCAAGCATCCTCCATAAGGCGGCTTCCTCTGCTGTGTGCCCCTCTAGAAATGTGAGGAGCATTTCTGAACTTGAGACACAGACACACACCCATCACAGGTTTTTTTTAGTCCTTAAAGTGCGCATTCAAGGCAGAAAATCCACCACTTCTGTGCTAGAAAAACCACAAAGGAAGTCATAAAAATTAAACTCTTTATGTTGAGCAGAAGATACAATTGACGGGAAGAACACAGTGACAAATACCAAGTGCAGAGCAAGCCAATGATACACACTTTAAATCACTAAGAGATGTAGGAAAGAATTTACAGTTCATTAAATCAAACCCAAATTCAATCAGACACTATCAAAGAGGTAGAGTATTGCAGTAATGTAAAATGCTACATCTAAATAGTATTCTCCTTAAGATGGAAAAAAAAGTGAAAGAAGAAAACTATTCATTGGCCAAGTGTGCATAATTAATGAACAGAATTCAGCATCGATTTGCATCCTATGTGACCTTATTAAATGTTCCCCAAAGAAAATGTGATACAATGTAATTACACACAATTACCTCACTTCTGGAAATGTTATCATTTGTTTCCATACTTCCTTTTTTATTTTCTGTACAGGTAGAAATTCTAATACAGTGACATTTTAGCAGCAACTAATGGAAACAACCACTTTTAATCAACTTCGGAGATAATACACTTCAGAACACAGAGTATGCTCTACAAGACTGACTCATTTATTTCAACAATATTTGTATTGCCTTAAATGTTACAGGCTTTGAAATCTGTGTAAAGGTGCTTGCACTTTCCAAGTAAACTCCAGGGGATACAGAACTACATCTGGGGCTCCAGCTTTTATAGCAGTGGGGAAGGTTGAGCACACAACTTCCATGTCAATATTTAATTCTGAAATTTATTTAGACCCCACAGTTGAAAAAAAATAAGTATGAAAAAGTGACTAGCAGAAAGCTGAAATGATGAAATAATTCAGTTAAAAGCAGCCTTAAGCAATAACATTCACATGCATCTCCACTGCCTGCGCTCCATTTAAGGATCCTCTGTATGCAGACTCCAACGTTACCCTCTGCCAGCTCCTGTGGAAAAAGCGGGCACATGGTGCTGCCCTTCACTTCTATTGCAGAGGAGTGCAAAGGATGTTTAGAACTTATTTCTAGTGCTTTCTGGTTTCATAAGACCTGAAATGAGGAATACAGTCATCTTTGAAACTGTCATCAACGTTTTCAAGACAGTGAAGAAAAATACCACTGTTAACTTGCACAGCATGCCCATGAAATATACTTTTCCCCATTTTTATTTATTTATATAAAATCAACACCCTTTTCGTTTCTTGATGAATGCTGTGATTGAAAAAGAAGAAGAAGAAAAAAAAAAAAGAACAGAAACAAGAAACAAGGCATTCTGAAACCAGGACACTTATTGTCCTCACCTATATCTTTACAAACATCACAGAAGGTATAATTCTTCCTGGTGAACCCACACATTAGTTTATGCCGTCTATACTTTTCAAGCCACCTTACTTCAGAGCAAAATAGGACTAAACCCCAAATCATAGCTGAATGTAGACTCCATTAAATGGAGTCTTTTTGATGTATCTGAAGAAAAATTCCTCCTTCAGCATCTAGAGGCTGCAGAAAGTCCTCCATTTCTTTTAATGACCTGTTCCCTCTGTGTGATTCAGTACAGCCCACTGGCTATGGAAATGACAACACTCAGCAGGTGACCACAAAACGGTCAACAAACAGTGCTGAGATATGTCATTTTCTTCAAACACTTTCTCAGGAATTAAATGACATACTACGGTATGCTGTGTCCTGCTCAGATCAAATATTTCTTTATTAAATGAAACTGCATGCTTTTATATAGAGTTGCCATATAAAATGCAGGTTTAAGTGCGCTGCTTCAAGCTCCAATTGCAAAACAATTTGCTATTTCTCGCTCCTCTGCCGGTCTCCTTTTAGCATATAACCCCTTGGGCAGCACCTGCTAGGATGCCGCACCTTTGCCACAACTTCAGATTGAAAGCCCTGCCCTCGTGGAGTCAATCTGATGCGGTTCCTGTCACTGGGACAAATTGGAGTATGCAAATGAGCACCTTTCGAGTCTCCTGAATGCAGGAAATCCTCTTGCTACGTGTTCCAGCTAATGGACCCGAGATGTCCCTTGTAACAGCGCTGTCTGTGCAACTCCTTTAACCTTTTCAGATTCTGATCCAGCCTTTGTTCCCAGCTCTTTTTAGAAACGTGCAATGTATCAGGGTAACCTCTCCTATAATTTAAACTAGTGTAAAACCAGAGCTGTAGCGTAGCATTCAGTGGCATTTACACGTTTAAAGTGCAAAAGAGCATTCAACAGTGAACAGAGGCCTACAACATTAAAATTTCTATGAGAGAGGTTTTTCTCTCTCCATGCAGCTTCAAATACTTGTCATTACTCTGAATCACTTGCACTAGTATAAAATGCACAATTAGATTCCTAAAGTTCTAAATAAATTAACATCAGCTGTAAGAGTTTACCCTTTTGTTACAAGAGGATGACCTTTTGAGAAGACTATCAATCTACAAAGTACTTGAGGAGAGAATGGCGATCAAACCTGAACAGATTCCTATGTAGATGATATATTTAGTTGCAGAAAGATAAAATAGCATCTATCCTTAAATCATGAAGAGGAAACTGCTACTGGAGACGCCTTATCCCTGAAAAGGGACACTGCAAAGCAAGATACTAATCTTTTCTTACTGAAGTCCTATGGCTCTTCTCACAATATATCAGCATTTACACTGTTTTCCTGCCTTTAAACTGTGTTTGGGTGAGGTGTTTGAGCAGTTAATAACTGGACATTTCCTGTCACCACAAATTACTGTTACCAAGTAGATTGTGTGCCTTTCTATTTTTTCTCAACATAACTCTTAGTCTTCTGATATTCTCCTGCCTAGGTTTGGGGGTTTTTTTAAGATTTTGTTCCTAATTCAATGTTCTTAAAATAATCCAGATTATTTTCTTTGGTCCTGCCCACTTCGAAACTGTATTTTGTTAGAAAGCTGTACTCCCCTCTGTGTATAAACTACCATCTCTTACTTCATAAATCCATCAGTTTTGCTCAGTTTATACTAAGGCATTACAGCAGCCAATTTATTACTGTTATCTCACTGTTTCTGAATGACTAATTTGAACTTTACACAATTGTCAGCTTTTCTAGATAAAGCATGGCTGCATACTGAACGCTTTTGCTTTTCGATAGAGATGCAGATTAAGTGTCTATTTTGCTCCTTTATTGCGTTCAATTTCTGGACTGCACTTTGTTGAGAGCAATTGGTGCCCCCTTTGGTTTTGCACCTGAACGCCCTGGTTGCCACTTAGTCTCAGGAAGAAAACTGACAAAAATAGGCTGTACATGACAATGAGGAGGCTCTGAATCAAAATTCAAGGATACAACGTGGACTATATGTGTGCCTTATAGAAATCATCTCCCTCACAGAGATTTATACAATCTCCAAACCTTCAGTTCTGACTTGTTATGTGCTCATTCTGTCTTGTTGCATCACCCACAGAGCTTCACTGTCAAGAGAAAGTTTAGGATCGCTTTGCTGCATTTGATATGTAACAACTATTTCCTCACAATTCATCTCTTAACTTCCACTTTATTTTTGGCTACTGATGCATAACTTAACCTCTACTTCATTCCAAAAATCTTTACTTTCAGACAGCAGAGATCCTTGCTCTCCAACATATCCTAAGTTTTGTCAGCTTTTTCACATTTTCCTCTTTTTGCCTGCCTGACACGTGCTAGCAGGGGTCAGTCTGCAGTCTACCGCTTTAACCCAATACAGACTGCAAGAAGCTGCACGGTCTCCTTCATCCTCACAGAGTGCACCAACTGCCCTTCACAAATCTCCAAGTCAGGAGAAGTCTTTTCTGCTAGCACCTTTTACAGCCTGGAAAAATCCGCCATCAGCACTACCATCTGCTGCTTCCTCACCTTTAGTCTCGTGTCACTATTTCTGTGTTGACTGGTGTTATACAGAGATAACCTCATTATGTAATACTCAGAGCGACTGAAAATAGCAAATGAGAAGATAAATCTTCTCCCTAATACTTTATAGCACTCCAACACTTCCCTGTATATTTTCCCACTTTTTTTCATTTTCTTGTCAGATGGAGTTCCCTGTAATAATTCAAATATTGAAAGAAACAAGATTTCCACTCAGCTCTAGCCTAGTCAGCCCTACCTCCAAACTTAATGTCAACTTGTACTTGTTTTTCTACTGCTTATGTCTAAATAAAACACTCCAAAGTTTTACAATACTCAAACATTTGTGAGGAAAGACAAATTTTGAACTATGTATTTTCTTATTCAATCATGCTTATCCCTTGTTCAATTATGATCATCTATACTGTTTGACCGATTATTATTCCTTACATTGTGCTTACCGGGCAAAGTATTAGTACTTGGTTTTACTACAGGAGAAACTTCTGTTTCTCTGTGTCACAGTTAATTGTGTGCAACTCTTGTACCTTCATCCACAATCGTTCATTACTGCAAACGTGAAAACAACTTGCTCTGTTCACTAATCTCTACTTTGCCTTAACAAAAAAGATTCATAGGTTTTGCAGAATCTAAACTGGTTGCATGCTGAACATGTGTAATACAATGTATGGAAAACTACCCGTATGCTCCTCAGCAAGATGTTTTTAGAAAAATGAATAGTGTCATTGTCTTGTTATATCCTACTCCAGTTATTATAGCTAAATAGAGACATCTTCCAAACATGACTAAACATTGCAGTGAAGATGTATAGTGAATTCTTCCCTTTTTTTCTCTATGCCAAGCTTGACAGAATACCATTCTCCTACAAAGAGCATCAACAGTGGTGCAAAAACAACAACAGAAATGGAGGACAAGACCCATCTGGACAACAGAGAACAAACTCTGATATGGAAGTTTCCTTCATACTGGGTATTTGTTTCTACACCTTCTGTGTTTGATAGCAATCATTTATAAACTGGATGATGAAAATGCATTAATTTGAGCAGAATGCAGAAACGTTTTGTCAATAACAAATTCCAATTTTTCTGGTTGAATATGGGAAAAGCCTTTTGTTTTCTTTTGTAACTATTGAGATATTAAAAATATTTGCTAGCATTCAGTTGATCATTCATGAGACCATGAGAACTTCTGAGACTATCATTGTGTCATTCGATCCGTTACTTGCAGCTATTACACAGCTCAGACAGTAGGACAGGCTCAGCCTCTAGAACACAATTACAGACGCAGCTTTCTTTCAGTGTAGGAGCGCAGGTGGATAAGGTAGTAGCTACCTGCAGACAGAAGACAACTGTTAGAGTGTGCACTTGGAGTGAAGAGACCGCTAACAATTTTCCTTTTTCCTGAGGAAACTTAAGCTTATCTGACATGCTCCAGAAAAGAACCCAGTGACCCAGAAACAGCCTAAGCTACTTGAGATGGTACTGGCATCAGCTGGAAGGATTCACTAGAAATCAGAGATGTTGCATTCATCCCACACATTTACCTCACCATTAATGAGGGACTCGCTCTGAAGAACAGTAACACACCATGTTTACATAAAGGATACGTTTGTACAGTTTCATGTTACTTCTATAACTATAGGGCTAGATGCACTAATAAAAGATAAGTAATTTAAGAAAAAAGGATATAAAGCTATTAGAATGAGGGACATCTTTCAGCTGTTCACAATGCTAGCAATTCATCAGGCTTCTCATGTCCATAGACCTCTGGGTGGTTTGTTTCTCTGTTAACTTTAAATACGAAAAAGCTGAAATAATGTCAGTGGGTCTAATAACTTGTGGCTTCTCCATAAGATGGAGGTAAAGACAGAATTGAATGTCCATGAAGTTCCATCCCCAAGCTGAGGCTTCCAGTGGAGTGAAAAGCATGTGAAGTACATTTACAAAATATCAGATTGCATTTCATTCATGAAAGCCTGGGACCACTACATGGAGTAAAGCCAAATTGCAGCAGTTGAGCCATATATAGCTCCCAAGTAGTTCAAATTCCATTCCCACTCTAGGACTACATTGCATGATCAAGTCTGTGCTGCTACGGAGGCTGCTAGGAAACAAACTGGGGCTCACAGCCCTTGTGCATACAACTTTGCTAGGTCATCTTAGACACAACTGCACACCCATCCCAGGTATCCTCTCTGAATTGTGAGCCACTCCATCCAAGCTCAGTGGTTTGTACCTTGTGGCTCTTGACTCGATCATGATGGAGAATAGAGCCTACAAAGTCAGAATGCTTGTGCTGAGACTGTCTTTTCTGTGATCTTAATAGGAACCTGAGGTTTTTTCCCTCATTGGATCTGATATCACAATTACAAAGACTTTTGTTAATCACAAAATACTTTCTTTATAGGAGAAAAAGTTTAAAATTTTATATAAAGTAAAAGAGAAGTGCGAGTCTCGTAAAATTTCCAATGTAACATTCAATAAGACTTAGGAAATGCTTCTAGGAAGATAGGTGGTCTCCTTTATGGCACAGATGGCGAATTCGGTGATTCTCATCCACTTGTTCATCAGGTTGGGAGTTGGGTGTCTAAGCTTTGTTCCCTGTCTTGTTCAGTAGTTCAATTCTATCACAAGTATATAGTGAACAAAAACTTTAGGGACACGGCAAAAATCAAATGGGATCTTTCATTTGTTTTGATTTTGGATTTGGGATTTTTGTTGGGGTTTTTTTGGGGGGTTTTTTTGTTGGTTGGTTGGTTTTTTTTAACTTATGGTACCAATCTCCATCATAATGGTTATTTGTGACAGTGCTCACCATTGACCAAGTCTACAAAAAAAAAGAAAAAAAGAAAAAAGAGACATCTTTGTTGCACTGACACTTCAGGATCTCTCCAACCTAAGGATTTCTTCACACAAAACTGGGTAGAGGTAGGACAGTATGAACGACTTAAGACAACTAGTGCCTAAGTTATTGTGTATGGTAATATAATGTTATATTAAAGTGTTACAGTTTCTTAACAGTCGAATAGGCACTGCTGAAACAAAGATGCCATTATGGAGGGTACCACTCCTGCATGCAGGAATACAAACCGTGTAACTCTCACTGCAGTTCGGATACACAGCTCTATTTTACTAATATCATCTTCCTGTCCCATTCTGACTTGTCCCATTCTGACTTTTCAATTAACATACTGCGTTGAATTCAAAATATTTATTCTTCAAGAAGGCAATGATATTTTTAAAGGATGAAATATTTTCTAAAAGACTGAATTTTATTTGAAAATACTGTACATTTTACTTTTAATTGTTTTACAGTTCAAATTGTAAGGTGCGTTCTTTTTTTGTTCAAGAATTTTAAAAGCAACTAATTTAAATATGCAAAATTATCTTGAGTTGTTCATACGTGAACTTAAAAGCCATGCAACACAGGAAAATTAAGTAATTATGCCTCCAAGTTATTTACTGCAATTAAGCTCATTTATCATATGCAAATTAGTGCAAACTGGTCTCATTAGTTACTAAATTACTCAATATGAGCTGAACAATGTAGCACTCCAGTTTGTAATGAAAAATCCCTGTAGAGGCAAGCAGTATCAATTAAGCTAATTTGCATATGCAAATATATTCCCTAACTTTCCCTTTTCTCTATATTTAGTTCTACATTTCCTGATCATTCCCGATTATACGAAGAATATGGGGTTACTGACCCCTTTCCACACCTTCTCAATAGCAATGAAGTTACAGAAAAAATCTGGGGGCTCTGAAAAAAAATTAGAAACTTCTTGCAAATTTTTATAACCAGTTTCAGCCAAATGTATGAATAGCAGGTACCAGAAGCAACATTCTTTTAACTGAATTTATTTAATAAACAAATATAAAATATATACACAGAAATACAAAACTGGAGATGTCTTTATCGAAGTCTGTTCTCATTGTAACACTACTGCTCAGAAGAAGAGTGTAGAAGATAACAAAGCACGCAATTTGGTGAATCAAAAAACTCGTAAAAAATCAATTAACATACTACCATCATCTATTTTTCTCCTCTATTACGAGCATTTCTAGTGGTCATCATTCAGGTGATTTTACTTGCAAAACATTTGAAAGACTTCTTGCCCTGATGTGAAGATTCTGATATGGCAGCGTTCGGGCCTTCCTGTTTCGTGCTGTCTATTTTCCCACAAGCAGACAGTGGATACTGTCTTTGGCTTCAAATCTACTGTGGGAATCTCTTCAGCATCATTTACAGCAATTGGCTGTGGCTTGGAAATTTTTTGACATGACTGACACTACTTGCTTGTGGAATCAAGATGTAAAATATCACCAGATGCGCCTCCATTTCTGTTTCTGCAACATCACTATACATAAAATATCCACTTTTTTTGAACATACTGTACTATGCTTCTCATGTGTCTGTCAATAAATTCTGAAGTATCAAAATATTAGAAGGATTAGAGAGGCTCCTTAATTTCTGATCTTACACTTAACCCAGTCTTCAAACTCTTAATAGCAAAAGGGATTAAACAAACCAAGTATTAATTCAACTTCCTCAGATAGCAGCCTCTGAAATCAAACGCAGGTATTCTCAAGGTATAATCAAGGTTGTTTAATTCACTTGCAAACAATACCACAATGCTGCTTTGAAAACCCTTTCTAGAAGCAGCAGACTGAATGAGAACTTGTTACAACTTTATTCCACCACAGAGACTGTCTGAATGCTGTTTGAAAAATAATTTTGTTTTCTGGACACTATCTTTCTGCCTATCAGACCACAAGGCAGTTCTTTGAAATTTGTTCAGATCTGTTAAAAGTGGTGCATTTCAGTGCACAACCCAGGCTTTCCTTCCAAGTGCTGATTACTGTGCTAAAATAAGACAAGATTTTAACATATCATGATAAACTTGCCACCATTATGAATTCATTTTGTCCTTTATCCATCATCAACAGTCTATTCTCTTTTAAATGTCAGAGTGGAACTTTCTATTATCAATTGAGAGACTAATGGCAGTAATTTGGTAAAAGCACCACCCTCTGAAAAGGCCACACCTCAACAGATATTCAGTACGACACTGACGGTAATTTTGTCTGAAAATCTTCAGTTACAGGTACAGTGCAACACGGGTTTTTTACTAGTTGATAAAGTTATATCCTGAAAATACCTTAATTTATCACATATAAGTACAAAAACAAATAAACAAATAAAAACAGAAAAGGGGAATCTAGCTTAAATAAGTAATAAAATCACTGACTGTTTTAATGTGCAATAAGTGACAAACTCAACATCAAGGAGTTTTCAAAGTGGTCATCCTAGGGTTTTTCATTTTCATCCATAAATGGTCATACCTAACAGTGTAAATAAATCAGTCTCAATGAGGTTGTTTCTAGATATCTGTTATAATTCATGTTGTAAAAACCAGACCTTTAGGACATATAGTACAGGTTTATATACTCAAAGCAACACACTGACAAATCACATGAACTGAAATATCACAAAATGTTTTCAACATTTATGAGACAGCATAAGTGTGTTTCTGCCCAATATGCAAACACAGGACTGTAGGCCCTGGTGCAGGTATCGTTCATGCTGTAACTAGAACACAGGTATTTGCTTACAGAACCAAAACCTTGACCTAGACCTCGGCCAAGGGTGCACAACTAAGCAAATCACTTCATTCATGACTTCTGTTCCAAAGAGGAATTCATTCTACTAGTTAATTCCATGTTTTCCTAAAATTATCTTTGTTGCTATTCTGCATTTAGTTACTTTATAAAGATGTGAAAAAGCTGACATTATCCACAGTGCTGCTGAACGCCACAGCTGAGTTACTACGGAGAGATAGCTCTCAATCATTTCAAATTAAGTGGAATATTTCTCATGATAATATCCTAATTTACCTCTTTCATACCTCTCAAAAGATAATACACAAAGCAATATATTTGCATTGAGAAGCTGTGTACACTGCTAAATAAGAGTAGTTACTCAGCGCCGCACTTAGAAAAAATTATGTGGGTTTTATTTCCATAGTGCTGGGGTTTTGCCTTGCTGACAAGACACACAACGTTTTGTTCTTAACTGCTTCTGTTCCACGTTTGATTACTGCACCCTAGGAAAGGTTGTCGTAACCCTGACAAACAAAGCATGCACAGGAATGTTTCCATCAGGTCACTGTTTTTCAGTTTAATCTTTCTGGAACAAAATGACTTGTACAGCGTGACTAAATTCTTTGACAAATATCAAATTAGTTTTTATCTCAGAGCTAAGGGGACCTAAGAGGGATGCTGCTGTTCATTTTTTTCTCTTTGCAGATTGTTGCAAATTTGTGATATATAATTGTAACAACTGGGATAGCGGGGTGGAAAGTGGGGGGAAAAAACCGCTAAATCTATACGTGACACATACAGAAAATCAACACCACAAAATACTATTTTGTGCACACATACACACAAATACATAAAGGCAATCTGCAAGCAAACACCTACTGCACAGTCTAAACAACAAAATATTGTGATTCAGCTAAATAATACTTGCCCTCCCTCTCATTAACATTCTCCCAATCACGGGCTTTCTAAAAAGAAAGAAATACGAGCTTTAAAAAACCCAAACAACTCATTAATATAAGCACTGACAACAATATTATGCAAATAACTGGCAGAAGTAAGACTAACTACTTATTTTGATTTTTCTTGGAAAAGCCATTTTTTTTACCTGTAAAATATGACTTCCCAAATGTGATTCAAATACTTCAATGGCAAGGGCACTGGGACTTCTCCTGCGCTGCGCACCTATAACTGAATGAGAAACAGTTATGTTGCACGGTCTGCACACTCATTTCTAACGCACCCCTGATCATACCAGTTAACATTAACTATATAAATATGCTCTGCATTTTATACACCAGTGGTAATTGGAAATTTGACTTGCATATAGTAAATAAAATTGATACCTAATTTTTAGTGACTCAAATTTGAAGGACGAAAGAAACATTTTTTTACAAAGATCTGTTTAAATGTCCAAGACCTCTGGAAATAGTTCATTCAAGTATATCCCAAGTCCCTGTAGAAGGTTTTTCTACATGGTGATGACAGTATGCAGAACTGAGTAAAAAGTACTACTGAACAAGAGGCTACACATAATGTAAATGTTTTGAAATGTAGAGGTAAGAACTAAATATTACTCAGGAATTAGGGAGATAAGAGAGATATAACTGAATATGTAATTTATCTTCTTTGAAACTGAAATGAAGTAAACATAACATTAAAACGTTGTAAACACATCTGAGATATCAAAATTATTGCTAAGCATAGGGAAGTCTTGTAGTATCCCAGATATCCACGTTAGTAGCTGGAATAGGTACTTGAAACTTCAGCTGCTATGTTTAAATTATATAGTTGAAAAGTACAAAGTGAGCAATAGGCAGTCATGTTTCAAAGGCAGCAGTGACAACAAAAAAGGCTGAGAAACCATAAAATTAATATTTTGTTAAACTCTCTATGCCAGGAGCACAAAGCCAGGAATCAAGTCTGAGTATCAGCAAACGTAGGCACCTACTGCAAGCTGAGGTTTCTTCTTGGGTCTAGGCTGACTTTGGCACACGACCAGAGAAAGCTTGAGCTCAGAGTAGGGGCACAGGGCTGCAGGAACCTTCCCTTCCTTTCCTGTCCTAGTGCCAAGGCCAGGCATATCATAACAGAGAGAAGAGGTGAAGTTCGTTCTGCACCCCATTAAAGTATGTGCAGAAACATTTACACCCAAGGAACACGATGGTCTAATGCCTCTGGAGCCACCTCAGCACTAGTGCATCATTACATATTGCTCTCTTTACAATGCATGATAAGAAAACCTAAACATCAAGGATGCACTAGAACAAGCAGAATGGATGACTGCCACCACTGAACGGGCTAATTTAACACCAATGAAAACAAAACACAGCGAAACAATTTCTTAGTCTTCTATGATACTGACTGCCAAACATGATATCAGTAAGAAAAGATAAATGCCAAGTAATGATAGTCATATTGACCTAAAATGTAATATCATTCCTTATTGATGTTTCATGTAATTTCCTTGCAGGAAATTCTAAGCTATTTATACGGGGCAAACAGGTGGCTTCATTGCTAATAGATTCAGGCAATAGCTCATCATTACAAATGGTGACTGCTGTAGAGCCACTATTTGCTACGTTCTCCTCTTTTCTATGAAGATATTCAAGGACACAGATGCTAACAACTTGAGAAAAGTCTTCTTCAAGACGTCTGCTTTACACTGCAACTAAAACTGGGAACAGACCAACTGCTGCACTTGGGTATTTTTAACTTCAGTTAGTACAGTGACTGAACACACATGTCAGCATATTATTCTTTCACAAGTTTTAGGTACTTAGTCTTATATTTTTCTATATCAGCCTTCTGATTCTAAATAATTTTGCTTCTCTTTGCATCGTGTCATCTTAGCAATGCTTATTTCATAAAAAAAAATATCGGCACATTCAATTTTTGAGGAACTTAGACTCCTTTAACCTTCCTTTTTCACAGACAGACTTAGATGATCCTTCTTTTGCCCTTGCCCTGTCTCCAGACACAGTATCAAACATTTACCTTAAACTGGAGTTGCACTTATATTTCTGAGAGAAACTGTAGCTTTAGCTGTGGGACTAAACAAAATATATAGCACTGTAAAGATTACCAGTATTCCCACTATGATTGCTATCAGTTAGCACTGGGCTTTGTATGGTCATTTCATTTATAATCTACCAGAAAAAAAAATAATCAGTTTTGGCCTGCCTGGCATTGCTTCACAGTGGTCTTCACAAGAGCACTGCAAAAAGCAACCCCCCCAAAAAACCTACAAAACCTCCCTGAAACCCTTTGGGTCCTTTCATTCTTCCATCCAGACTGTGTTATATTTTCCACACGTTGTCTGAACATATCACCATCTGGAATTTGCCTTCCTCTTCATTTTCTGTTTCCTGCCCCATATTCTTCCTTTACAATCCCCCAGCACTTTCAAGTGTACCCATTGCACTTCCAGTACTATGATATTAAGTGATAAATGCAGGTTTTCACAGAATCACAGAATATCAGGAGCTGGA
>NW_010207179.1:0-693 GCF_000695765.1 Mesitornis unicolor
CGGCGACCCCCGCTTCCCTGTGGCGTTTGCCATCCTGGTGGCCGGCTTCGCCAGCCGCGCCCCAGCCCACGGCCACTTCTACCGAGAGCCCATCGCCCTGCCCACGCTGCACGTTGTGGGTGATGCAGACGCCGTCATTGCTGCCTCCCTCAGCAGGGAGCTGGCCCAGCACTTTGTGGAGCCGGTTGTCCTCACTCACCCTGGCGGGCACTTCGTCCCCGTGGCTGCGCCACAGAGGAAGGCCTACCTGGACTTCTTGGACCGCTTCTGCCCAGGATGGGGACAGACTGAGCCCTCAGGGACTGTGGCTGTTTGATAACTGTCTGTAATAAATGGGGCTCCAGCGAGCCATGTGCAGCCTGCCACGTTGGTGGAACATCACTGCGTTTCCATGCCCTCCAGAGGGGCAGGGAGTCCTTGGCAGCTCCCTGTGCTGCTCTGCAGTGCTAACACAGGGCCAGGCTGAGTGGTTCATTTGTCACCTCGCTGTTCTTTTGCAGCTTTATTTTACGCAGGAGTGTGCAGGTACTGTGGGGAGGGGTTTGAGGACAGGAGGGTGACGCTGCTCTGTGTGCGTGAGCGGCTTTCAAAGGCTTAAAAGCTGTGCAAAATGAGGATCCCTCAGCTCGGCCACAGGAAATGTCTGCAGAGCATGCGGCTCCTGCCGCTGCTGCACCCCACAGGGTTGTGGGG
>NW_010207179.1:724-2042 GCF_000695765.1 Mesitornis unicolor
CTGAAAGCTGCTAAACCAACCTTCCAGCTGGTCTGGATCTAGAAAGCCCTCTCGTCTGTGGCAGTGCCAGGGCTGGTGCTCATTTCGGGAATGAGATGTCTGCTGGTGCAGCGTGCCTGCGTAGGGAGGTTTTTGTATCTTCCTCTGTACAAAACACCTTCGTGAACAAGAGAAACTTGTCAATACATTTTTGGCTCTTATGTTTTCCAGAAGCACGTGGAGATCTTTATTGTTCTAATTGCAGGTGTTCTGCTCAACTGCTGCTGGGGCCAGCCAGGCTCTCTGGTCTGCAGCCCAGAGGTACCATGCCCAGGGCTGAGCTCGCCAGGCTTCTCTAACCATGGCTTTTCTCGGGGATACAGCGCGATGTGGTTGGTAAAACAGAGGAATTGCGGGAAACTTCTTAATTTCCTCCCTACCTGTGCAGCGCCAGGAGCTGGAGAGCAGCGAGGCAGCGAGGTGTTGGCTCTGCTGAGCGGCAGAGGATGCTGAGGTGCAGGAATGGGCTTGGGGTGAGGGGACAGCAGCATTGTCCATGAGTGCTCAGCTGGGGCCAGGCCTGGCGTTAAAACCAACCCAGCAGAAGTGGGCAGTTCCCACGCCTGAGTTTTTTGCCCTCTGGCCCTCAGTGCGGGCGCCAGCTGTGACAAAGCACCCCAGCCCTTTGCCTCCACCGCTCCCTGGCTGCTGGGGAAGGATGGCAGCAGCCAGTGCTTCACCAGCCCCACCGTTGGTTAGCACTTTAATTATCACAGAGCTACAGCTCACTGTGGAGCCGCGGGATGGCACGGAGGAGGCACCGCATCTCCCTGCTCCAGGGGATGCACAGCCAAGCTCGCTGGGCTGGGGAAGGGGGCAGGAGCCCCAGGGTGCAGAGAGGACACAGAGCAGACCCAGCTCTGTGGGGTGGCTTGTGGAGGGGTGGGTGACCAGGGCTGGGGTGGCACTGTACCTGTGTGCAAAGATGGCTCCTGCACCGATTTCAACAAGTTAATAAAAACAAATAAATGCGACCCTCGTCTGTGGGAGCAGCAGAGGAAGGACGTGCTCGACCCCTGGTTTGCTGAGAGGAGGAAGCAGCTCCTGTGGCTGTCACCGTGTGTCCCTGTGGGACAGTCCTGGGAATCCTCCCCTCCACCTTTTCCAGCAGTGAGACACGTGGAGCCGCCTCCGTGCCGGCCCCTGCCCGCCTCTCGCAGATCCAGGTCCCTTCTCAGGCCGCAGTCGCCATCGCCACAGGGGTGAGCCTGGAAACGAGACTGATCAGGGTGTCCCCCCCGCCCCAGTTTGGTGGCCCGGGGGGGTTTCCTCTTCCCCC
>NW_010207180.1:0-18817 GCF_000695765.1 Mesitornis unicolor
TTTTATATATTTATATTATTTTTATATAATTTATTTATATATTTTAATCCTTATATTTATATTTTTATGAAAAAATAGATAGTGCCTTATTTATTTCAAGGTTATTATCAAGTTTCAATGCTGTCATGCTTTGAGCATAAATAGTACCAAAGATAAGCACAATTTCATTCACGTTTGTTTTCCTGTACCATTTCATATTTGGACCAAGAGAGAAAATTACAATAATATATCATGTTTATTCTGTGCATGGTATACATGCATGGCTAAATTAATGGTTTAGATATTCTTAAAAAGATAAAAGAAAATAATTTCTCTCTCATCAAGAAAAATAATCCATATATATCAATCATCATGTCTGGAATGTTTTTTTGGTTAAAAAAAAAAAGTGTAGCAGTCAGGCCTGAGAAGAAGCTACAACAGACAAATCTATATCTTTTAAAGGATTCAGATCTGCTGCACAGTTTGGTTGGCATGTGGCAAATTAAATTTAATGTTAATTCATGTAAATTTATTAGACTCTTTCTTTAGAGGCCCCCATGTTTTCATTGTGCATTGTGTTTCAGTGCAGATGATAATAAACTCATACAGATGCCACCAGACATCAGTGCAACATTAATTACTGACTTGCTTAGAAAGTATTTACAGCAAAAGCTGGAACTGGCTGTGCAGTGCTGGCAATGCTAAGTTGCCATTAGCTAGAGAAACAGAAAATTGTACAGCAAATGCTGCTTCAAATCACTGAGAAGGAGAGGAAAAGAAGAGAGCAGAGAAGGTGAGAAGGTCACACTGGAGGCATTCTCTGGAATTTGAATTACCAACTCAAAACTGCAAATCTGACAAATGTTATCTCTGCTAACCTCAAAACTAGCATTCCAAATGCAAATAGGACCCTGAAAAGGTCTGAGATTTTAAAATACTATTTTGTGATGTCAGCTCAGAGTCATTCATATTAACCTACCACATCAGATCCCACTGGGAACAGCAAATATAAACCTTTAGGGTTAGGATCCAAGGTTGGAAAATCAGGAGGTGGGAAGGATAAAGGTATGCAACATTTGACAAAGCTGAGCCAGAAGTCACAGAACTGTGCAACAAATGATTAATGGCTTGTGTTTTCAGAGCACACTAAGCAGGTTCCAGCCCAGCCAGGCTCCCTATAAACACAGATATGCAGCTTATTTTATAAGCTGTAGATGGGATCACCATGTCTACTTCATGAAACAGATCTCATCAACCAGAAACTGGCATTTCAGCTTGGGGGTATTCAAATATGAAACAGTGCTTGAAGCAGCCAGGAAGCTGTAGGACAAGGCTAGATGAAGCCATTTTAGATCCTTCTCATTAAGATGAAGTGAGGTTCCCAAGATTAATTAGGAAAGAATTTACCATTTTTTCCATGCATTATCTTAACCATGGTGAAATATCATTATTGTAAAACTGTAACACTCTCTATATTTATATATAAGAACAACAGAAATTAGATCAACATGTATATTCTCATTTTACCAGTGGAAATGGTTACCTTGCAGAGCAAGGACAGAGTTGAATACAATATTTAGGTTAATAAAACATCCAGTTTCCCTTCATGGTATTTAATAGCAACAGGGATGTTGCAGTTACTGTCTTGGTTCATATCTTAATAAGCATAAGTCCACATCATGAAAGTACGTTATATCTTAAAATTTATTGTCAGCTTGCTTGGTTTATTCAGTAGAAGAAAACACAGACTGAAATAGATAATCAAGTATCTCAAGTGCAGTAGCCTGAGCATACTCTTATTAGGGAATTGTTACATTTTGTAGAATCATATAATGGTTTGTGTTGGAAAGGACCTTAAATATAATCTAGTTCCAAGCCCCCTGCCATGGGCAGGGACACCTCCCACCAGACCAGGCTGCTGCCCTGTCCAACCTGGTCCTGAACACCTCCAGGGAGGGGGCATCCACAACTTCCCTGGAAAACCTGTTCCAGTGTCTCACCACCCTCACAGTAATAATTTCTCTTGCTTGACTTCTGTCTTGCTTGGACATAATTTCTATCTGAACCCATGAAACCAGTCAGACTGAAAATTGATTTTTTTTTTAACTTGTTTACTGTTTCTAAACAAAATACAACTGGAATTTTCCTATGCTTCAATTACAATATTAAGTTATTCTCATATCCATATGACTACCTTTCTACTAAGTGATTTTGACATCAATAAGATTGATTTGTAAATAGAACACTCCCTGCTGTTTCCCTGCTGAAAGAATAAAGGTTAGGACAAAATATGGAGGAAGCTGGGGGAGAAAGGAATGCAACTGCCTGTTAAAAATCTCTAGATGTTATCAACAGTCCCCTGTGTCTGCCTAATGAGTCATAACATCTGGCAAATCTCTATTTCCAAGTGTGGTAATATGTATAATACTGAGACGACAATTACATTATTGATGATGTTTAAATTGCATATTAACAAAAAATGCAACAACCTAAAACCTGTTACTTTATCCCTTTCTGCCTCATAATAGACCAAACCGTTTGCTGCCACTTCCTTTTGCTGTTGCACATATTCCCTACTTGTCATAGTTTGTAGAGTGGTGCCATTGTACCCTTTGCAATACACAAACCTAGAAATACCTTTCTTTGGACCTAGTGAGTTAAACTCAACTTGAACGCAGTCATAAAGGATTTGCCATTTACTCTGGGAAAGAGAAGCTGTACAGACAAGGTAACTCTGTTTCAAAATGATAGCTGAAAACATCTTAAAAAGACAAGCATTTCCCTCCCACCCTCCCCCCAGTGGAAAAAAGCTGAGAAGCCTGTACACCTCCCCTGAAGAACACAGCATAACACAAAGGTATGCGAAGCAAAGAATTTTTGAGCAGATTGTGTGAAAACAGCAAAACTTCCTCGGAGCTCGAGTTCCATGTTGGCACTCTTATCTCCCACTGAAGTTCTCTGGGAACAACAAAGTGTTGCCATTAAATCTTTAAAAGGTTTAAAATCACATTCTAAAAGGTCTTATTAAAAAATCATTATTGTGTATAACACTATTAATCCATCACTCAACATTATAATATTCTCTTAAAACCTTTGTAATTAATAGGATTTTTTTCCTTGGCTAGTATGCAGTAAAGAGATCAAATGTACCAGTGATGTCTGACAACTCACACACACATAAGAAAAACTTGAGAAGGTTTATGCTATGGAGTCACAAAGGATATGTTTAAGTAACAAACCTTCTCTCATTTTCATTCTGTCAATTCAGTTGTAAGTCATTCTATACTTACACTTATCGACCAGTATGAAGGCCATAAAGAATAGGATATTATATCAATATAATTATGGCAGAACCAATATTTTAGGGTAGTTAATGCAACATGACTATAAATCTGCTGCTTCTCAGAGTAGGCCATGAAGCCATGTCCTTATTGCAAAGGCTTTTGAAAAAAACTGCTGTGTGAAACTACCAGAACATGATAACACTGAGGACATTTAGTGCTTTTTAAAACTCCAAAGACAGCAAAGATGATTATTGTATTTTTCAATAATTCCTTTTTTTTCCCAGTTGTGTTTTCCCCGTAAGATACAGGATACAGAGATTAAAACCTGTCTTCTCCCTGAAGAAATGCACATTTTTCAGCACTTTTTGAATTGGCCCTGCTAGTTTTTAGCATGAGATGAACTGCAAAGTTAAGACCCTTGAAATGAAGGATGGAAACTTGCAATCTGTTTCCAGATGCAATGAATGTTTAAGACTCAAGTTATAAAACAGAACAGTTTCTTTTGTAGTTAAAGAATTAAGTATAAGAGAATGTTAGACAAATTTTATACAGCTACCTAGGGCTAGAAAGATAATAAGACTTACATGCCATTATAATTTTGAGTATTTCTTTTCATTTATCATTCATCATTTTTTATAAAAAGATCATAAGCAGAAAAGTAACGGAATTCCCAATTGGTCCTGTAGTCTTTTGTCCTAATCTATGGATTACTGACTTTTTTCCAGCTGTATATCTTTCTCATTAGAATGTCACTTTTCTTCACCTTCTCTATCCATACTGTGTTCTGCAAACCAAGATGCTGATCTCCCAAATTTAACTTAAAATTTTAGCTTGTTTGCTTTTTTATCACAAAATTTGAATTTTAAATGTCATCCCATATGAAGGAATCAAGAACTGAAATGGTATGCATAGCTAGGTTTGTATTATGACATTAGTTTTTAAATCTTAAACATTGGAGACTATGCCCTTTGCAATTAAAAATGTATTAGAGAATATGATTCAGATGCTCCAACAGAAATCTATCCAACTTCCTTCTATCCATAGCAGTAAAATGTAATTATTTATATAATTTACCATACTACCTAAAAGTCAGAAAGAGCAGGGGGATTATTATCTTGCATAAGGCATTTTCTTTCATTGCAGTTACTTCTTACATTCTGTTATGGTAACACACACAGAGTGCTCAAATGTCAAATAATGATTGCAAATAAGGTTGTAATTACAACCTAAAGGAGAATGCATGCAGCAATGCTGTTACAGTTAAATCAATAACTGTTCTGAAAACCCTTTTCTGTACAAATTTCATCTCAACTAAGCATGATTCGGTTACATAATTTGATTTTTTTCTGTTGTCATAGAACATGATGAGATATTTATAATAAAGGTAGGAGCTGTTCAAATAAAATCTGGTAAGCATGGCTACAGATAATGTCAATATAAAAGCATAAGCTATAAACAAGAGATAATGAAAAAAAAAAAGTGTTAAATCTGCAAGAATCTTTTCTCCCGAATAATTCAAGCAGATGTCCAGTCAGCAGCTTTATAATACTTTCAGCAAAATGAGGAGGGAGAGGCAGAAGAGTGGAGCAGTGATTCCTCAGCATTCTTAAGTATCTTCAGCAGCATTAATACGAATAATCTTATATTTACATTATAAACCAGCTTTGTTATCAATTTCTATTAGCAGAAATAACTTAAATCAGACTAAAATTTAATTGAGCTCTAAGCTATTTAGAAGTAACTGTTAAAAACGCAAAGACAATACAATTCTGCCAATTTACCCTGAGTGCATAATTCAAATGAATGCTGACAATCAAATTCAAAGCTTTAATTGCTATCTGAAGAAATGCCACTTTAATTAAAAGACTACGTTAAAATCTATTCAAAGCCTCTCACATTCTGTGAACGAAAGTGTGTTCTATGTGGTTGAGTCAATCCATAGAGGGACCATTACCTCATTATTAGCTGTTTGAAATAAGCAAAGACCTCTATGGGTATACTCCGATTAGGATGTCTCATTCTGGTAAGCAGTTTAGTACCCTCAGATACTGATGACATGGCTATGTCTTAATCCTCAGGAAGGAAGATAGATAAAATGATCTTTCCTCTAGCTGGAGATACACACTCAAGAACATTAAAACAAAACAAAGAGATACCATCTTTACACACATTAAGCAGTCATGTTCCCAAAACATAGACGACCAAGGGAAACTGCTTAGGGTTTTGAACACCCAGGTGCTTTTTGACCTTTGACCAAAATCAGATCTTAAGAAATGTTAGTAACTCGAGAGTTAAGCTGCATGTCAGTGGAAGTTAGGAAGCTCTAGATTATTTATTTATTGGAAAGGACACATTTTTGTATACTTGGCCCTTAAAAGGATTTAACAGTTATCTTTACAGACTTGTCTAAATCAGCCTAGGCTCATCTTTATGATTTTGTGAGCCTCCTACCCAAACCACCATGGCACTGAGAGGCAGGAAAGAAAAAAATATATCTAGCATGCCTGGGGTTCACAAGCAAGAGAGAACTATGTCTTCTAGGGGCTTATGCCTTACACGTTTTTGAGATCTACAAAAACTCATGATACATCAGTTCTATCTGCCTTTGATAACTCATTTCTCTACACAGACTGAGACACAAATTAATCAGGAAGCCTTTTGCCAGTACTATCCCACTAGCATATTGCTGGCACGGTCACTGCCACTCTTGGACTACCTGATACATTTTTAGACACTATTACACATTTTTACAAGCAAAATTCTCATTGATCTCTGTTTAAATTTTGCCTAAAAACTGTACAAACACACCATCAAATCTCTATGTAGCATTAATATTAAAACAGTCACAATTATTTATACAGAAACTGACAAAAGTTTAGTAGCTCATTTAATCACAAGAAGATATAAACTTTATTGGGAGTGTAAGCTAACTTTTTATGAAAACGGATGCAAAGTAGGAAAAGGCAGGTGTGGGAATGCAGTCATAGCACTGTTTTTACGAGTGACATGTGCAGAAGACACTATATAAATACTGACTTTTTTTTTTTAAAGAGATTTCCTATTTTGAACTTTCCTCACAGTCATCATTCAATATTCTAAGCAGGAGCCCTTATCTGGTTCAAATATGGTAATATAGAATACGCTGTAGTTTGTTCTAATTAGTTCAACCTCTGTACTACTTGGGGATTCATACTGTGAAGTAAGAGCTATTGCCATATGCTTCAGCAATATGGGAAGGTGTAAAAAGTTTTCAATCAGCACTTCAAATATTTTCAAATATATGACAATTATAAAACACTCATTTACTCCTAATCAGTTTCTCTGATCTACCCAGTTTGATACTTTTTGATCTTTGCTTCTCAATTATCTCTTGCATCACCTGCTCCTTTGTGTATTCTGTTCTTACAATATTTCTCCACATCACTTGTTCCCCTATTAAAAAGTATTGACACATCTATTACAGTGACATTTTTGCTTTGTATTTTACCATACCATCTATTTTTATATCTCCTATAAGCTATTTATACTTCTCGACAAGGTACTTTTCCATTTGAGATGCTTTTTATTATGCAAGGTATTTATTTTATAGTTATTGTTTCTATGATACACTATTTGGTAGCATTTACACTGCACACTCAGTGGGGAAAATATTTTTATAACAGCATTTGAAAACCTAGTGCAGTCTTTATCTGTTTCCATAAATTTCAGAATTTCAAATACAAATAATATTTTTCTAAAACTAAGTATTAAGATAATGAATTACAACTATTTAGAGCCATGTGGAGTTTTAGATAAAAATTGTGATTTTTCATGGTAAAAACACATACAATTTCAACTGTAATCATTAGCACCAAATAGTTCTCGGTGACTGCTAAATAAAAGGATCAGAAAATTTAAAAAAATAAAAAAATAAAAATAGCAAGAACACGTATGACACTTCCAAAACAAAATAATAGAATAAACTTGAGGATTTTTAATGTCTTTACCACATGATAACAGGTAACTGGATCTCTGAAATTCAACTAGTTGACTATTTCAAATATGTAGCTGTTCTGTTAAGGGAACTTGTAGACACATCAGAAAACTACTCTGTCATGTATGATCAACCAACATTACAAAGTCAGCAGTAGGGTGAAAGTTCTGGACTGAGTATAAGTTATAAATCAAATGCCCGGCTCTCTCCTAGTTCAAAATTTTACAGGGCATGTTAGACAGAATAATTAATTTCCCTGGTTCTTACATCTACATAGAAAATTACACTTCTCCTTTATGAAAAGAATCAGACTCTTCAGAGACTGTGCAAACAGGGAATAATTATTCTAGAAGATGGTTCATAACCTAGGGTTAAGGATGTCCAGCACTAAATTTTTCAGAGGAGAGACCTTCTTTCATGGTGAATATAGCATTGCAGGTCTCTGATATTAACAAAAGATTAATACAAAGGATCTAAAAAAAAAAAATCAAACGCAACGCAATATAATTGCTAGCAATGAGGCAAACTCACAAAGGCATCCAACATTAGATATGCTAAGCCCTGCTCAGCACTTGCTTAAGCCTGGAGATACCAAAGTTTTCAGTATTCAAAGCTCTGCAGGCAGCGCAGTTCTGATTATAAGTCTGTGCAGCTGGTCATCCAAGAGACACAGGAGGCCTTTGGGAATGCTTAAACCATGCCTTTCACTTGCCTTGCCTGAGACATCTGCTGTCATCGGCCTTCTCCCACCACATCTGCTGGATCAAGCTCCACACTGGTCTTGAGAGTAGACATGACTCATATATGGGGTTTTTTAGCCAATGACTGCTTCAAGTAAATGCTACAAGTTGTGGATCATGCCCTGATGTGCTTAACTCCCTGTGCTTCACACAGAGTGTGCACAACAAAATTGGTTCTGCTGCAGGAGCCCAAGGAGAGCACCATTAAGTGTAAGTCACTAAATCCCTTTATGGATCTGTGCCCAAAATTTTTAAGATGTATCACCTAAGCCTTGTACCTGAAGCAATACTTGAGTAATTCTTTAGAAGGTTGTGTCCAGAAGTAGTAACAATGTCAAGACACGAACTTCACTAATGATATTTCTTCTATCCTATACTCCATTCTTTCAGTAACTGCTGCACTCAAGAAAATTAGAAAGCAAATAGCAAAAAGTGATGCTCTAGTTGAGATGAGAAAGGAAGGCATGAGTCCAGGTAGGTCCACTGTGATCCAATTCAGCTTCTAGTTTTTGATTTAAGATATTCCTATCTCTTGCAAAAGCTGTAGCTGCAAAAGCATTTTCTGTGAGTATCCAAAAGAAATCTGTTTGTCTAATACAGAAAAATAACTTATCTTTTTTCTGAAAACTTCAATTTTATTTAATGAATACTTTAAAAACAAGACACTTATTTTGTATAAAACATTTTGCCTTTGTCCAAATATGCTTTCGTCCACTGTAAAGACAGTAGCTTATCCACCTGTTTAGGTTTGGCTCAGTGCAGAACTCTCACGCTACAAAAGGGATGAGCACAGTGTTTTCAAGACTATGCAGAAAACTGTTCTTCACTATGTATGCAGAGCTGCAGACATTTCTTCTCCTGACTCTTTGTACTGAGCATCTGATTGTTGATGACAACTGACATTTTTTATTGTAAGTTCAACAGTTTAGTCTGAAACCATTCACCATGACTTATGGAATTTATTTTGATAAGAAAACACTGGGAGGCTGAGCCCAGCTTTGACCTTTAAAAAAGAATGCATTAAAAGAGAGGAGAGAAAAAAAGGAAGAAAAGAAAAAAGAAAAGAATAAAAAGCTCTATTTGCCTTATAGACACCCAGTTTTGTTGTCTTGCTAAACAGATTGCTACTTGCAGCTTAACATCAAGGTAGGCAGGATTCCTTTAGAGCAGGAAGCTGCTCTTGCAATACCTTTGCAAAGGTTTTTTCAATTCTTTTATGGAGAGAGGATGTTCAAAACTGTCACTGTACAACCTTGCAGAGTTATTTTACGTAATTTTGGGTACGCGTCTTTGGAGATATTTGTGTTATGTGCAAGGAAACTCACTCATTTCAGATAACCCACTTGATTCAGTACTCAATATTTGGTTTCCAAAGCCTTTGTTTTCAATTAATCTTTTTTCCTTTAATAATAACATACTAGTTCTAAAATACAATAGAACTCCCATAATTCAATTCATACAAAGAATGTATTATCATTCATTTTAAAATGTGTTTTATGGGGTTTCATTCATTCATGAGGAGGCAAAGGTTATGCTAAGAATGAACAGTATTTGCATAATAACAAGCACTTAGTTCCCATACTCCCAAACATTCAATTAAGGGTCCAGGACAGAGTATCATAATTTCCAGTCTGCATTTTTTAACTTTTCAATCCATATTTCTCAGGCCAGTGTGAGACTGGGATGTAAATGCAGAGTACACAAAAGTTCAGATGCATTCTTGCATCCAGACTTTAGATACAAATTAGAAGGTGTCAGGAGGAGGAATAAATGTATTCCATACATGTGAAAAGTGCACACTGAAAGAAGAAATTCTGAAAGAAATTGCAACCTGAAAATAACTGATTTTTGGGCAACGCTCAATGCAAATTAGTTTGCATATGGCCAAAGCAGAGCAGGAAGACGGAAGGAATAGCCTCTTGCTTTAATTCAGTTCTTAGAATACTGTGGACATGACCAGCACTTGCTTAGTCTGAGTCGTATCACTCAACTTCTGAAAGACTTCTTGAGGGTTCATGAGCAGGCAGACTGTTTTTCACGCCACTGCACTGCTGAGTTATGCCACACTGTCCCACTACAAAATACAGCAATCACCCCTTACTTCAGAAGAACTTGTTTGAGAATCATTCTGGGTATGTTGTATGAAAAGGATACACCAGTTGCTGAGAAAGCCACACTATGCATCAGTGTATAAAAGAGGCACACGTGAACAGTAGTTTTGGTGCAAAGAATATCCAGGGGCTATATCATACAAGTATCCCCAGAAGATTACTAGTGCTAGATATTCCAGACTGGTAGATTGTTTTAGCTCAAAAACACAAGGTAAACTGGTTTGAAGCTGTATACCTAAATAACACACTCTGGCTGTGTAAAAAACCTGTCCTTTTCTCTGAAGATCTGAAATCACCAGTACACAATGGCACATGACTGTCATTGAAATAGTGCAGTTTCAGTTGAATGCTGAATTAAGCTACAGAAATAAGTTTTAAGAACAACTTCTACTTTAATATCTGACTTTGGGAACAGATCTCCTCCTAGCCACCTGAAAACCCAAACTAGAGAGAGATGACCTGACAGCAAGCTTTAGAAGCCACAGTCCCTAGGCAATCTTAAAGGAATTTTCTGCAACCTAAAGGGAAAATGAACAATATGTTGAGATAGGTAAGTTTTCCTGATGGAAAAAGAAGGGAACAAGGGCAGAGGTTTCCAGGGGCAAAACCAGATGTCTATTTTGATCTTTCTTCCCTTGCACCATTTTTCCACTCAGCAAGAAGAATTACTAACAGTCAGAATGCAGAGACTGACATCAACAGGCTGAGATGAGTGAACTAACAGTCACTAAATGTCACTGAAGAATGGGCACACCAGCTCTTGACACTAAAACTTCCTATCAAAACATTTTCTGCTCAGCAGACAAGCACGGTCCCTCAGCTCCTTGCCCATAGAGCAGACTACAATTTGGCTGAAGGAGCGGTGCAGGATACTATGGGATGTTATTCTTCAGTAACAGTGGGAACGAGAAGTTCATCTTCTGGTGCTGCAAGGCTCCTGCTTGTGTACACATCGTGTTTACCAGACAGATTAGCAGAGAGCACATTTCCATAGCAAGAAATGCCACAGCACAGGGTTTGCTCCCTGCAGATGCATTCCCAGAGTCTAAGTCATAAAGGGCTACCATGGTGTCATACAGTGGCAATAGGACTTCCAAAAACTGGAGTAGGAATGAAAGGCTCACTTAATGGACCTAGGCCTGAATTCAGGGTCTTCTAACCTGTTCAAAAAGTAATCCCTACTGTATCTCATGGGTGAGAAGCATCTTGCTTTGAAGAACGCTATGTTTGATGCAATCTCCAAAGAAATGTAAGATACAGTTTTATGTTGTCTCAGAGAAGAGCATGAGTAGACACACTAAATTCAGTGTACCTACATTTCTATTATCTCTGTAAGTGATGAGACAACCAAGGATTTTTTTAATTATTTTTCAAGAAATAAGAAAAAGCAGGCACCACTTTTACTTTCAGTCATATTTAAGAAAAGTTGTGACTGCTTTTTTGTGTAGAAAATGATTTCTTAATTGTTCTCAGAGGACACTTTATTTCAGAGATTGTCCTCACACATTAAGAAACATTCCATTATAGAACTAGATCAGACTTGAAACAAACTTGAGACAGACATGAGATAATTACTGACCTCCAGAACCCTCCTAAGGGTTCTGCAAATAACAAAGCAGAACTACAGAGATGTAGTGATTTTTGCTACTGAAATGTAAGTTCTCTATGAATACAGCTTCATCAGTAGCTACAAGTGGTAATAACATAGTTTTTTTTCCTTTAAGCATCTAAATGCTACTTTTTTTCTCTTCCAAGATCTAGACAGACTGTAACTCTCATGAGGGGAAAAATCCTTAACTTCCTAAATGAATTACAACAAGTTCTGTTCATCTTGCTGTCCCTCTTTCTAGTATGCTGAAGCCTAAAGTGAAAAGTTAAAACGTATGTGTTATAGGTCCAAAGGATGGTTTACATTTATTATATGTATTAAAAATACAAGGACACCTTAAAATCAACTATACAGGAATGATCTCTCATAATCCTTTGATCAATTATACATTGCACACAAGCTTTTCCAAAGCTACGTGGGCTAATGGACACTTTGAATTCTCTTTGCAGTTCTGGTGTTGACCTGCTGCATGGACCTATGCAGTTCACTTTTCATTCTTTTGTTCATCTCATGTCTTTAGACCATAAGCTTTTTAGGACAAATAAATGATGTACTCATTATGGCTGTAAAAGAGATAATCAGATCTATCTTCTCACATTTCACTGTGCTTTTTCAAAGAAAGGCCCTTTTCCTTAGTCAAAATATTATATTAAAATTGGTCTACAGCACCAAAGTAATTTATCCAGTAGCATCTATGAACTATAGTCTCAAAGAATTATATGCACAAGTTTAACTTCCTGCTGTATGAAAATTCAATTTAGTATGGCAACACTTCAAGAGAAAACAGTTCCATTTCTATCTAAAGTGAAATGAATATTTTTCTAAAAAAATCTCTTAAAACCTTTTACAAAGAAATAATCACTCTTTGTGAGTTTGTGTATTGCAGCATTTCATAGCAAAAGCATATGCAATAAATTCAGATTCTGAACAGTGGACTGTTTTAAAGAACAAAATATTTGTAAAAAATGCAAAAGGAAGTGACAATTTCATCTATCATTCATTGATGTTATTACACAGAATCATGTAGACAATATTATAATTGTGTTTTAAGGAAAACACCTCCTCTGCATGGTGGCAAAACTGAGCAAATGATAGAAAGAGTACAGCTTGGAGCATTACTGGTAGCTGAGATCTAGAAGGCTGTTTATCTACTGAATGGTTACTTTATTTATACTGAGATAATTTATCTTTATCTTACTGCTGATGATGTGCCAAGCCATCAGAATGCAATTTGTATGGGCACTGCTATATACTCTGCTTTAATTTGCCACTTGTCTTTTAATCTTTACGGTACATATAAACCATCTAATAATACAGAAAAGATTAATAGTTTATCTACTTACATCTATTACTTTTCATGTTGTTATCTCAGATCTCCTCACCTGACAAAGGAAACATAAGAGAGTCAGTGAAACATAATAGGCAGTAAGGTAAACATCTCATACTACAAAAAATAAATTCTAGCTAAGTTACAATGACTTTCATAAAGCAGGCATTCATCTTATGTCTGGACAACCTAGGAAACACGGCGGATCTCTAGATTTTTGTTTGGATTGCTGAAGATGATATGAGTCTACCTCCTTAAAGCAGCAGGATTAGAACTAGAAGGCTTAAGAAATCTTTTTCTTCTTCTTTAGTGAAATCTACTGCAGCATGGAAAGCAATGATGTAAAATGTTCTGACTCAAAGTCTGCTTTATTTTTATATATTAAAAAAGATGAGGAATGAAAAAATAGAAGTAGGGCAAAATGTTAAAGCTAATTTCAAATTTCATACTTTCATAATGAGCAGCAACAAAAGTCTTTAACAGAAACCTGAGTTTCCTAAACAGAGCTCTGAACTCTGAGGCAAACCTGGAATTTTCATTTGCATCCATCTCTATTAAGAAGTGAATCTAGTCAGCCTCATTTTCAGAGGGGATGTTATCAACTCCACTCTTCATGCACTGTGATATCTCCTTCTCTCAAGCAGATCAGGTTTCAGTAGAATTTGGAGCGATTGTGCAGTATGACCTTATCATGCTCTTCAGACACCACATGCATTTGAATAGGGATTTCTAGCAAGTGCACAGATAGTCAGAACAGCAGCAAATTTGCAGAGAAGTTCAGAGTCATTTAACAGCCATTACAGTAGGTATCTAAAATCACTTTACATTCACAATCTGCTAGTATAGTATAGCCTCCTTTTTCACTATAAGAATTAGAAGGTTTACAAAGTGTTCACTTGAGGGAAATTTCTAATGGGATTTCTAACCATTAGTGAATGAAGACCAAACACAAAATTCTTCTTTTCTATCAAATACTAGAAGAACAGAAAGACTTTGATGACATGACATCCTCCATAAATGTTGTGGTTTAGGCCCAGTGCATAACTGAGCACCACGATGCCCCAAAAAAGGGCTAGTCAAAATAAGGACTGGGAGGGCTTCTCACCACTTAAAAAGGTCACAGGCAAAAGACAGACTCATCATAAGGAATAAAAAAACAAAACAATTTTAATTTGTTACCAACATCAGAGTAGAACAATGGGAGATACAACCAGATCTTAAAATCAAAACACCTTCCCCAAACCCCTCCCTTCTTCCCGGGCTCAACTTTTGTTCCCAGTTTCTTCACCTTCCCCCTCCCTCTTTGCCTTGAGGCGCAGGGGGAGGGGGTTTGCGGTCGGTTTTCACGCCACATCACGTGCTTCCTAGGAGTAGGGAAAAAACCCAACTCAGCCCACTGTCTCTCTCTCTTCCATGTGGCCCCCTTTCCATAGGGGAAAAGAGTCCTCAAAAGTCCAATATGGGTCTGCCCAAATTTACAGTTTCCCTCACACACAAAACTGCTTCAGCCCAATTCCACAAAACTCCAATCTGGGTCTGCCCATGGTCACAGTTCCCTCACACATGACCAGTCGACCCGGCTTTCGCCACAGGTTGCAAAGAGGAAACGTGGGTTCTGCGTCCTCCTCCTCCTCCCTGTCTTGTCTTTCCTTACCTTCAAACCGACCTTGGTGTTCTTCAAAGTTGTTCTCCTTAGACCTCACTCCTTTCTCCGCTGCAGGTCTCCTCCGATGGTTATGGAGATCCCGGCACTCTTTTTTTTGGGATGAGCGAGGCTTAAGTTTAAGTTGTGGTCGGAGCCGGCCAAGCCCAGCCGGGCAAGGCCGGAGCCGCGCCACCCGCACCTGGGACGGCACTGGTAAGGGCCAGTGCCAGAAAAAGAGTGAAGCATGCCCTGCACCCCCCTTAAATACATGAATTCGCAGGGGCGCTGATTGGCTTGGCCCTGGTCAGAGGTGGGTCTGACAAAGGAAAAGGAGGAGCTTTTCAGGTAGCTTCTTAAAGGGCCATCTCCGTAGCCCTTCCCCCGTTACCAAAGACACAACCAAAAAACCCCTTACAGAAAACCCAATACAATAAATCAAGACACTCTAAAATTACTATAGAGTTTAATTTTAATGGGAAAGTAAATATGAAGTGGAGGTTTGGGAAGAGAACTTATTATGCCTCAGAAAAAAACAGCCAAGTGAATCAAGAGAAGTCAAGAGATAAAATAGCCTTCAATAAAGTTTTAGCAGGAAATAATAGTTGGAGGTTGGAATAGGAGAGGGCAAGAAATGACAGATGTAGAGTTACATCAATTGATAAACAGTCAAGAGTATGTGAGTAGATGTTTTGTTTTATATATGGAGCAAAAAAATCAAAAATTCAATCTAAACTTAACCATTTCTGCATATAATAAATCAGTAAATACAAAACTAGATTTACTTTCTGGGATTAGGAAATTAAAAAAAATAAACATTAAAAAAAAGGGAAAAATTGGGGTGTACAAAATACAAAAGGATAAAAAGACAATTCTTTTTTAGATAATCACTCTGGCTGTACAGTTTTCAGACATAAGGTTGTGTTAGTGCTACGACATCCTAAATACCCACAACTCTGAACACTGTACAAATTATTAAATGTCCCAGAATGTTAATACAAGATGAAAAACTATTCAAGCCACTGCATGTTCAAATATCAGACAGAATCTACTGTCACATGTTGAGAGCTTTTGATGGGTCGGGGAGCAGAAAATACAAGATTTAATTCATGGAGTTATCAGCATCTTGTAGGATTTAAAATATTTTTATTTATTTAATAATTTTCTTACATTTTCTCTAGAAATTGTGAACCATGAGGGACAGCTACGTGAACACATCACTGCAAATTACTGCAGCAGCACTGTACCTATGTTGTAGTATCTGCCTGTTTGCATTGGCATGATGAGTTTCCCTGAGTTAAATTTGTAAAAGTAACTATATGACATCTGCTGCAGGATAAACTCATTTCTGAAAAGTTAATAATAAGAAAATAAATAAGAAAATAACATGCTGCTGTATATCTACTCTCTGAGTCCTTTTTTATATTTGTTTCCAGGCTGTATTTCTGGATAGAAACACAAGTCCACACAAGTGCTTTATTTTCACATGCTATTTTTTGTCTTCTGTTTTGACTACACATATTAATAATGGATGAATATATAATCTCTCTAGGTGAGCTTTAGGTCTCTTTATATCAGCTGCTAGTAATTTAAATGCAGAAACCAATTTTAACATGATTTATTATTTCTGAACAGTCTCTCATTTTTACGCAACAGCATTTGCCACCATTCTTATACTGAAGAAGAGAAAAATGGAAAGCAAACAAGTGATTCCTTCTGAGAAGAGAGCATGTTCATCACAAGTAGTAACCCAGTTATTGTGATGCAGAACCACTGTAATTATATGAACTATAATAAAGTCCAAGCAATGGAAATATAGGGATATAAAACTTCAGTGTAGGTGAGAATAAAGTGTAACATATTCACTTCTGAGTCCCCTAACTAGCATCAGAATCACTCTTCACAATGTAATAATCATCTGGTTGCTGTTCTTTCTAATGAAAACTTCCAAGTTAAGTGTAATGGTATGGGGCAGATGATGATATCAAAGTGAAACTTCTCAAAAAATATTTATCATGTTTTGACTGGAACAAGATAGCATAAGAAACCAAATCTGACATTTTTTCTAGGAAAAACAAAGCTCTGCTTTGCTGTGTGTATACAATAATGGAATTTGGAGAACAGTGAGAAGAAACTGTGTACAAGAAACTAGTCTTAAATATGTATCAACGAAATATTTCACTCATACTGACTTCATGTATGAGTTTAAAAACCTGTGAGCTGGGTTCAGGTTTTTCAATTGCTAGTTCTAAGTATTTTAACGCGTCCCCTCACCTCCCTCAAATAAAATGAAAATGAAGTGATATTTCCAGCTTTTATTTCAAAGCTGAAGTGCTAGAGGGAGAGGTTGGTGATATTTTGTTAGCTGTGGTTTTTAAACATTCGGTATTGCTTGTTTTCTTGTTGGTTGATTTTTTTCCCCTCTAAATTGCAGGACATAGCAGCAAAGTGGAAAGAGTCAGGGAAGGGAAAAATAGTACACCTGCACACTGTTAATGCAGGTGCACCTTACTTTAACAGCCATCTGTATTGCAATGTCTTAATAATCTCAGACTCTTAGCTCTACTAGAAAGCACCTTATTCTATTTATGTTATTCTTCTGGGAATACACTCTTTGTGGAAAAAAAAAAAAATAATTCCAATCTCATTAGCTATCATCAATCACCTCCTTAGTTCAGGTGGATAAATTTTTACAGTCACTAGAAAATCCTGCTAAATGAAGGCAACACAAAGTCCATTTAAAATTAAATTTTTTACAAGAAGAAAAAAAAAAAGCAGATGTGAATATTTCAGTGACCCGAATAGGTCGATTACATTATAGAATTAGATCTTCCTAGTGCCATAAAATCACTACTCAGTCATGAGACTCAGTCAATACACCAATATAGTAGAAAAGGTCTCACTAACACCCCATGTCAGACATCCCTAAGAACAATCAAATAAGAACTAGGAAGAGGGCTATAATGCTAAAGGCATTTCAGAGCAAGATGGAGGAAAAGATCCCAGAGTTTTTTATGCCTGACATAAAATATTCTTCCTACCTCCTTTTTCCATAATAAGCAAAATATGCATCAGTGACTTCAATCACACCTGTGATCTGGAGTTGGGAAAACACTCTTGTACAAAAGGGTCTCAGGCTTTAAACCACCTTTCAACTGTTACACTTAGTAAAACTGCCATACTGTATGAAATCAAAGTAACAAAGGAAACAACAGCAAACAATTCTTTCTTAGGAAGGTCCTTACAGACTTATCATCCAACCATTTAAATTGGAGATGCAGTAAGCAAGTTTCTAAAGCTTAATGGTATTAAAATATCTTTGTAATGCATTTAGAAAATTACTAAAACCCCCTCAATTACTGGAATTCTACATAATTGTAGGAATAGGCCAATATTAGATTTAATACTCTAATCTCATCTAGACATGACAATAAGCAGAAATGGAAGGTTGCACATACAAGATGACTGTATTTTGGAAAATAATGCCCAAGAAAAAGGCTGAAAAGTTACAAGGAAAAAGAACTGAGTATGAGTCCTGTGTAAAATGCAGTGCCTACAGGCAGTAAGGCAATCCATGGATTTCCAAGGCAAATTACAATGCTGTTGTTGCAAACTTCATACTAAAAATATTTGCAACATGAGTAAATGAACTCCTAGCCTTGGATAAATGCATGGTGCTTTAGTTTGAGCTCGCTTTTGCTTTATGCACACTGTCTGAAGTAATTTATACCTGGATTTAAATTTAACTTCAACATTAATACATCTTGTGCTATTTTGTCCTGTCTTGTCCAATGTAATCAACAGCATGGGTCTTTCATCACTGTCACTTTGTCTCTAGCATGCAGTGAATGCTCAGCAAACAGGCTTCTGGAAACTTGCTTATTGCATATCACCTCTGACTTTAGCTTCTTATAAACCAGAAAGACAATATAAATTTGCAGGTTTTTTTCTTTATATATTTATCACCAAAAAAATGTCAAAATCACCATTGTATTCATACTTCAATTTCCATACGTTCTGTGATTTTCAGATTGATATAAACTCAAAGAATGACTCTTAAGAGAGGTAACTCTTTAAAACACAGAGTTCTGTTCACGCTGGATAAAGATTTTGTTCCTACATCAATGTCCTGGTTTGAGCTAAATAGAACTA
>NW_010207181.1:0-247 GCF_000695765.1 Mesitornis unicolor
TTCCCCATTTTCCCGCCAAATTTCCCCATTTCCCTCCCAATTTCCCCCATTTTCCCTCCAAATTTCCCATTTTTCCCGAATTCCCCATTTCCCCCCCAAATCCCCCCATTTCCTCCCAAATTTCCCCATTTCCCCGCTGAATTTCCCCATTTTCCCTCCAAATTTCCATTTTCTCCCCAAATTTCCCTCATTTTCCCCTAAATCCTCCATTTTCCCCCCAAATTTCCTCATTTCCCTCCCACATTTA
>NW_010207181.1:550-783 GCF_000695765.1 Mesitornis unicolor
GCGTTTCCCCGTCGCCCCCGCGGGGGGCGCTGACCCAGCCGACGCAGACGGTGATGATGCACCGCACGGAGCCCACGGCGCAGCAGAACCTGGCGCTGCAGCTCGCCGAGAAGCTGGGCAACCTGGTGGAGAACAACGAGCGCGTCTTCGACCACAAGCAGGGCTCCTACGGCGGCTACTTCCGAGGTCTGCCCCATAGATCCCGCCCCACGCGGCCCTGCCCCACACCTCCC
>NW_010207182.1:0-24687 GCF_000695765.1 Mesitornis unicolor
TGGCCGGCCCAGCCCTAAACCACGACAATACCTTTATTAGGCCATTCCTGGTTTTCTTTCTTCAGAGAATCATGAAAAGTTAGCACTTCACCATCATCCCTTGTGTCTTTTTGGAGGCTATCAACTGTGGCCACATCATGAAACTTGGTGTCCCTCAGCTTTGTCTCAAGCTCTTTCTAAAATCAAATGTTAATGCTGAAGGAAAGCTTCATCAACATGCCTAACAGCTGGTGTTACCAGAATAATGAACCAAATACAATGAACAAAAGAAGCAACAATGTTTTCTGAAGTTGTTTGCTGGAAAGGATTTAAGTTGTCCTGGTATGTCCCAGGACATCAGCAGTGCCAGTATTTTGTCACTACTGCAAGTGATGGAAAAGGCAGCTCAAATCAAACCAGGTGGAGAAACTGATCCTCTTACTGAAAGACTCTTCATTTATTTTTTAAAACCAGTAATGTGCTGATCCAGCAGTTCACAGTTTTCAGTGCTACTAAGTGCAATGAGGCCAAAATGTAGAAGGTAACCACAGGAGAGGTGACGATCTGGACTGAAACAATTGGTGGTCCTCTTAGGATGGTGAGCCTCTTGGGAACAATCTCTTACATTCTTCCCTGGCAATATAACTATGAAGCAACCCCACCTGGTAACTTATATCACTTCTACCAGTGAAATACTTATGCCCAAGTAGCCTGCATTACCACACACAAGAGTGACCAAGCCCTGAGAGGCATCTGGCCACATTGCATTCATTCCCCAGAGGAACTTAAAGGGGTGCAGTTCCTTGCCAGGAGCTTTTTAGGGGTATGACAAACCATGTGCCAACTGCTTTCTCATAGCCTGTGTCACAATAAGAAAATATTACCCAAGGCTTGCAGTACAAGTCATGAACACATCGAAGTCACTAAGAGCAATGCTTGCAGTTCTGCTGTAGGTATGAACTCTGCAGAACATTACTCACAGTTGAGCAGGAAGCGGTTTGAGTAGGAGCTGGGCTTTCTAGGCGTCTTGTAAGGGAGTGTCCCCATGCGTGCAACAACAGAGGCCAGTTATATGAGACATGATACTGGGGCTAGAAGTGAACATTAAGCAAAGGAAGCGAGGGGTACACCAAGGGAAAGGAAAATTGTTCTCAAACTGGACAAACTATGAGCAATTTTGTCTTAGTGGGTTGTTTTTCTTTGTTATTGTTGGGGGTTTTTGGGGTTTGTTTCCCCCCCACGGCCCCAGGTTAAGCAGGGTTAACATCTGGATGAGAAGCACATTCCAGTGTGATTTCACCACTGAAATGGAGCTATCCCTGGGGTGGAATCCTGCAGCTGCTGGTAGCGCACATGTATTTTGCTGAATATATTCAAAGAAAGAATATGCAAGTAATCAAACAAGACAACTGAGGATACATCACAATTTGGGTAGGGCACTGAGGTGAAGCATTCTTGCTCTTGCTATGTGCAGCAAGGAAATCAGAGGACTTTTGCATTCCCTAAGAACTGATATTTTTTTCAGCTGTATTCATTGTAAGTGGGAACAAGAAGACATCTCCCTCATCAGAAAGGCTGATGATGCCAGAGCAGAGGGGGCACCTTCCTGCAGCAACGATCTGTCCGGTAACTCCTGTTCTTCAATTGCACACCTTTCCCTCAAGGGCCATGCAGCACCACCTCGCTGGGTGCCAACCTGAGAGACCCTGAGTGCAGATCAGGAAGCTCTAAGGAACACCAATGCACGCTGATGTTCCCTGGCAGCAGAGGAGTCAAGAGAGATGCCCCTTCCCTGCACATCACCCAAGCGATGACTGAACAGGCGATAGCTGTACAGTGCTGTCAGACACACAGAGCAAGATGCCAGCTATTAATTTCTCACATTTTTTCCTCAACTTCCCCTCTTCTCACACCTTGCCAGCTCACTTCACCCTTCCTTGCAGCAGGCTGAAACCACTTCATATCCTGCTGGCTTAATTCCAGCTGCCTTGACATAACACAGTTTCTCCTACTTCTAATCATGCATTTCCTGGCATGAGCCCCACTGGATACCTCCTTCTGATAACATTCTATGACCTTTCCTTTATTATTTCCCCACGGCACCCTTCAGTCCATGATAGGTTCTAAAATTGGGATTTGCCTTCCTGGAAAGCCAGACACTGGGGGTGAATGACTCATGAGCCTTGGCATGCGGCTCCAACAGCCCAGGACACAAAGGCAACACCTTCCCCCACACACAGTGCACCGAACAGTAGGAAGTATTATTCTGCAGGGCTGTGCTCAGTGATTTCCTAGAAAAGCAACAAAAATGCCACATGTGTTTATGTTTCCATGTGAATTCAGCACAAGGAAATCCACACAGGCCACATGCGGTTCAGAAATTGTAGGTGTTGCGAGCCTCATGTCTGCATAATGTCTTGCCGTTGGTATGCAGTAAACATTCTTCATCTTTAGGGGAAACTCCCACATAGCCAGGAGAAGGAGAGTTTTTAAAACCCAAGATCCCAACTTCAGCGCAAAGGCACAAGCGGACAGTGAATCTCACATCTGCAAAGGAAGCATCCAATTTCCCTCAGTTATTTTGATACACTGCTTCAGTGAAGTGATTGCGCAAGAGCAATGACCAAAGGGAAAAAAAAAAGACTGAAAACAAGGCTTGGCAATGTATGGACTCTGAAGGAATAAAGATGCCTGAGAGTTAAGGCTCTGCCAATGACCAGGTCACACTGCAGAAGTCAACGGGGCCAGATTTCTACCCAGCCTCACAGATCACAATCAGAGCCTTGTTCAGAAAGAAAAATCAGCTTTTATCTCACTACCAAAAATAATTAAAATAATGGATACACCAGAGCACTCAGCTTGGAGCATGACACCAAGCAATCGCTAAATCATATCCTCCATGTCAGAAGGATCCTGACGGGTTATTTATCCTCTGGGATAAATTTTTGCCTGTCATGTGGGATCATGACCTTGTTCCTTTGTCCCTCTGCCATCCCCCTCTGAGATGATGGATGTCCCAGTGTGGCTTTATTTTTTTCCCCCACTTTATATTTGATTTTAAGTGAATATTTTCTAAATTAAAAAAAAGCATGTTTTAAAATGTAGAATATTTCAACCTGAAAGACAATGAACATGAAAAGTATTTGAACTGAAGTAAGAACGTCTCCACTGAATCAACCCAAATGTTCCCTTAGATTTTTCTGCTGAAGGAAAACTCAGATTTTGTTTCAAGTCTAAATCAAGATTAAAAACTTGAAAATTACCTCAAACGTGCTAGGGAAAAAAAAAAGAAACAAATGAAAGCTTTTCCCAGCAGAAGAACCTGCTTCTTGCAGAAAAGTGGCTTTCAGAGCAGGATGGCCTCAGAGAGATCCGCCCAACCCACTTCACACACACTGAGTGACTGAATACACCCACATTCCTCCACAGCAGGGACCCAGCAACTCTGTGAGTTTTAGTCCTTTTTGGGACACAAGCGTACAGCGTGCACTCCAGCTTCACGTCAGAAACATCTTATATATAGAAAATTCTGCACGTCAGCTCACAGCAGCTATACAAGGCGAACACCTAAGCAGCACACACCTCATCCCTCATCAATCCATCAGTTCCTAAAGGGCAGAACAAATGTAGAAGCTACAGGAGCTCCGAAGCCACCAGAAACCAGGGAGGTGTCAGGGCTCCTCCAGCTTCCCCACGTGTACACACAGCCCACACACTTTGGGCCAGGTTGAGTAAGAGACCATAAAAATTTCCAGTTCAGTATAACTGGGGAAAAAAATATGCTTGATTCAACACACCTCTGAAGGAGGAGTCATGTGGAGAAACATTATTTGAGGAATGAAGGAGGGGAAAAAACAAGAAAGCCATGAGGTCATTTATATTGATTTCAGGCTGAACCTTGTATATTAATTATGGGGGAAAAAAATAGGTATTGACAGCTCAATGTTGACTCTAAGCTGGTTATTAGAACAAAGCAGGCTGAGAGTGATCTTTAGAGGAAATAGCTTTTGATAGGGTCCTGGTGCTACATTTCTTAGGTAGCTGGACTCAGGCCAAACCATCTGGCTCTTCCGCATTTCATTCTAACAAAGACGACTTCACAAAGCCTGGAAGAAAACCCTGTACACAAGAAATATAAGAATCGTGCTCAGAAATGTGCCATTCCAGGAGATATTTGATGTATTTTAGAAGGATTTAGAGTTAGAGGAAAGAAGGTAGGGAAATGGAAAAAAAAATCCTGACAAAAAAGCTTATACCTGAGAAAAAAGCAGGACAGCCTCTGCATTGTGATGTTGTGGTGTTTTGCATTATTTGATCCTATATAGGAAACAAGCATCTTACTATTGAAATGGAAAGCCTGGGGGCAGAAGAGTGGTCTCAGAGTCACAGCTCCCAAGACAGCATCTTGGCTAAGTTTAGACAGCATCTTGGCTCAGGAGGGCAGCTTGCCTGCCTTCTTTCCATCAAATCTAACAAGAGTTATTTAAACTTGAACACAATGATGGCTTCCCTCTGATGCAGAGACACCCAAATGAAACAGCCCCAACCCAAATCACAGCCTGCTCATCTCCAGCCCAGCTCAGCCAGCAGGAAAAACCACAGGGCTTCCTCAAAGTCCCCGCACCTCCTTCCGCTTAATCCGCTGCCTTTAACTTCAGTAGCTCAGGTGAATTTGGACTCATATGGATGACTATTGTGGGAAGCAAAAATGTAACTATGTCTTTAGCATCTATTCATTTGTAGCAGTGTAAGCACACACAGACTCCAAGTCTGCCGTGACAAACCTGTGTTGAGCTGACAGCCACAGAATATTTGGCAGGGAAAAGGGATAATTAAGGATCTCAGCAGATGCTCCTAATCCACGCTGCAAGGCAGGTGGGAGCTTATTGACAAATTCCTCGAGTTCAGATGGGTGTCAGAGGAGTTTCTCCCTGTCTCAGGCCAGCCAAATGCTCAGTGGTGTCCTGTATACCTAAGTAACATGATAGCTTTCCTCTTCATCAGCCAGACATAGGAACAAACAACGACGGGATGTAGCAGAGAGAGACTGACCTTTGCCAGCTGTTTGGCATTGTGTGATAGCTCATTTCACTGTCAAGGCTCATCTGTTTTCATTTAGGTTCCTACCTGCACTGGATTTGTGGCAGCTGCTTCCAAGCAGAGAACAACTCTGGCTGTTGACTCACGACAGCCATCATGCAAGGTGAGAGGGCCTATTCCCAAAAGGACAGGCAAGAGCCTGCAGGACAGAGGTGGCAGGACAAGGTCTGGGTGCTCTGAAGGAGCCACAGCGTTTGTTGTGCGGATGAAGGAGTAGAGCCTCTCTGAGCCCCTATCCAGCAGTTAGAGATCTGCCAGCTGTGTATATGTGTATGCAAACATAAACAATCATAACACTATGAAATAGCACCTTCCATGCCTAATAGTTATTCTTGGAGCTTTCAGTTTTCATAATCTTGGGAAAAGTTCTACTGAACTGTGGACTCCCAGTGTAATACCAATGGGTTGGGTTAAGCAAACAGCTCTGACCCCATCGTCAAGGTTTCCTTTGCTTTTTCTACTCTTCCAGCCTCCCAGCAACATCGGGGACTACCCTCTGCTCCCAGCTGTTCAGGCAGTGCCTGCCAGCATCCAGCACCCTGTGCATGAGCAGGAAACATCACCAAAAGAAACGCAAGATCGATAGAGCACATTATCAGAGTAAAAGCCGATGAACATTTGGATACGGGGTGCATTCTTCCAGTGTCTCGGGCAGCTCTGTACCAGCACTGCCTAGGTAGAGCTGTAGAAATATGCATCACCACCTCTCCTCGCTTTCCCACGTCCCAGCTCTTTCCATGGTTTTGATCTCAGCAAAAGAAGTCCTTTGCTGCTCACTGTCATGAAGAACCCTGCCAGGAACTGAATTACTTCCACCTCACCTGGAGTGAGGGTCAAAAACAAAAAGTAAAACTTCTTGCTTTATCCAGAAGCTTTTCCTCTGAAAGAAAGGTCTCAAAGGTGCTTCGAGTAAGTGAATCAACTTTTCGTTTTGCACTTTTTCAGCTTTGACTATACTAAAATGATGCTTTTCCTCAAGTGAAAACATGCATGAAGATCAAAAAACTTTAGTCTTAATGTAAATTCCAAATGCACAAAGTGAACCAATCTAATGGATCACCATTGCCAAAAGGAGCTGGTTCCCTCACTCACGCACCTCCCTTCATCCTCTTTCCCCTGGCTCTGGTGCTCAGCAGACCCTGCACTGAACAAACTCATCGCCCCAACTCCCCAAATACAGCAAATCAGCTTTGGACAGGTTATCGTGGTGCAAGGTCTACCAGGACCTGTGCCAGGGAGGAGGTGGGAAGTCACAGCTGGAAACAGAGAGGATACAACATTTGCTGCTGCTGCCATGAGAATGAGATCAGCTCAGCTGCAATACCTAAAATTCACCCTCACAACTCTGGCTAACAAGGTGTGACTCAAATAAAGCAGAAGACTGAACAAAGCCAGAACCTACACACCTCCAGGCTAGATGGTACAGCATTTCTATTCCCCTTGAAACCTCACTTTGCTCCCTCTCACAAAGTTTCTTTAAGAAGTGAGCAGAGAAACTGTATTTCATATTATCAGTCCTATTTTCCCTCCTGCTGCTAATGATTTGACTCCAGAAATTTTCAAAAGCACCCAGGAAATGCATACATCCAATTTCTAATGGAAATAAAGCATCAGAAGCCCCTGTGGCTGCATCACTACAACAGCCCATATATGCAGCCTGCAATAAAGAAATAACAGCTATTTACTGAGTGGTATAAAGATTAGTTTCATGCTATAAATACTTCCAAACACTGTTGAAACATTAACTAATCCACTCTCACAGCAGCAAACTGTGGGAAATAAAGCTCATCCTTTCTGTGCTGGGAATGGGGTTTAGAGCAGGAACTTTTTTTTATATATGCAGATCCTGATAGCAGCTCTGAAAACCACCAATGCTGTTAGTGACCCACTTTGGGGATGGACCAGATTCTAGTGCAAGGGCTGATATAAACAAACACCTCAACTGGACACAATTTCAGGAAAGGATGGAGACCTGGCACTTCTCACACAAATCCAGACATCCACCTTCCACTCAGAGGATGCAGCTATTCAGTCACAGCCAACTACTCTGAAACAAGCACAATTTTGCTCTTTTTCATTGAACAGTCGTGATTAAAAGATGAGTGGGACCAACACCACATAACAGGCTCCTGAACTCACCCAAAATATAGGATAGGAAAATTCCTTTCTACAGATACCTCACACTGGCTTTCAAAATTATTTTGGTTCACGGTGATTCAGCCACCCTGAAACTTCTCTAGTGAACTGCTTTGGAAGGGGTAGGTATAAGTGTCAGTATGCTGTGTCTTCACTTGTCTATTCTTAGATTTTAGGAAACAATTACCTATAGAAACAGCCTGTCCTTTGTGTGGAATGATAGAAAAAAGTGATATAACTATTCTACCCATTCAAATATTATATATATCTGAATATATATATATATATAAATATAGACACACACACATAAAGCATGAAGCGTTCCACACGTCATAAATCTACTGGGATCAGTTTCTCCCTTTTCAACTGGCTATCACACCCAGGCATCCTGGTACCGGAGGGCAGCTGCCTCTTTGCTCTGAATCAAGAGCAGCCATGCACATGGCAGCAAACTGCACCCCACTTCTTGTGGGGCCGCCCCCAAAGCCTCTGCTGTGGAGGGCTTGTTCAAGGCAAGAAAGGAAAATCAGAAAAGGGGATGAGGAAGCAGTGCAGGAAGCTCTCTGTCGGGCAATATCCCCCTGTGGCTGTAGGCAGGGGAAGGACTGCTCGCTTTGCACCTGCTGTTTGATCTCAGAAATGGGAACCCACAGGCCTGGGCTTCCTTATAATAAAGGTCCCACTTCATCTTTTGGCAAACTATCTCCAGTCCCTCTCAAATGCCACAGCAATTCACCGCATACTCTGTAAATGAATCTCAGCATGTATGGCAAGGGATCTACCCACGAACCAAGACAAGCTGGTTTTCACCATGGTTGGGACTATCAGGGATCTGCAAACCCCTCATATGCTGAGAGGCTGCAAGCTGAGCAAGAACTCAGCAAATGAAGCCAGGCTGGAAGAGGCAGCAAGGGACCCAGCAGGGGCTTGGATAAGCCAGACTGAGCTTGGGTTGGGCATCTCAAAATTAAAGGTAGCAAACATGGCTATGCTGAACAACCCAGGATGAGCATCTGCTCACACAAGTCACATCTCTAATATTTCTCATTTTAGACCCAAATCTATTTGTGTTTCTCACAAGCCTGCCATTATCTCCATTTCCTTGTGTAAATTACAGACAGGAGATAAAATCAACACAGACCTGTACTGAATGTTACTTCCACACAGGGCAGATGAGATTCCCACCATCGGGAACATCTGCTGGGCTTTTTAGTAGCTACAGAAATGTCTTTAACCCTTTCTGCACTGATCACTTCAGAACAAGGTAAAGGCAGAGGTTACGCAGAGAGCAAGGCTGGGTGGGAAGCACCTTGCTAGTCCAGCCAGCAGGACACTGGTGCTGTTAGCAGGTAAGAATCTGCTTACTCTTTGCTCTCTTTGCTCCAAGAGAGGATTTTGGTGCTAAGGCCAACTTAGGAGCAGCAAAGCAGCAGCAAAGACCCTGGAGAGAGCCCTCTGCCACACTCCAGTGGGAGTGAGCAACATCCTCTGCCCAGGCTCAACTGTGCCAGCCACAGATGGGAGGAGGTCAGTGCAGCTCTGGACCATTTCTCACTCACTCAGTTTTTTCCTCCAAGCTTGGATCAAGGTATAGGCCATGGACAAAGCTGTCAGTTCTCCGCGCCATCTCTTCTCAGATGGCCTTGCAGGGTAACACAAGCCCCATAGCTGCACATGTAACCCCATACAGTTACAGTGGCTGCTGCTCTACCTGCTTAGCTTTGCAGCCAGCTGTGTCCATTGAGTTACGAAGCAGCAAAGAGACCACCAGTGGGCACAGGAACCTGGTCTACCTTTGTCTAGGTCAGGGCTGCCAACCAGGCAGGTGACACAGGCTGTCCCCAGAATCTGCTGCGGATGTGCAATCAAAGACAGATATGCAAAGAAATGTCCTATTTTAAACAAAACCGTAATTCAACAAATGCACTGAAATACTTCTGCTAAACACTGAATGGAAAAAAAGGGGTTTGAAATGCCTATTTTGACATTTTTGAAGCAATGAGTCACCAGGAATACTTTGGGGTATTTATACAAAGCTTTGTTTAGGTAAAGGGTATAAATAGAGTTAAGTTTTTCATTAAAGTGAAGACGAGGGAAGGAGGGAGATCTGCAAGTTCTTGTTTGGTTGCTGTTGGATGAAGTTTTTTTGGGGAAAAAATTGAGTTTGCATCCAGGTTCAGGAAAAAGAGAGAGAAAGAGAGAGAAAGAGACATCAACTCTTGAAACTTTCCACAGGCTGAAAACACAGCTCCTGAGCATCCCTGCTCACCACCTGCACTGTTTGTATTTCCCCATCAAAACTGTCACATATCAAGCAAGCTTACATCCACGGTCAGCTAATTACGGCTGCAGAAGCCTGTGAAAACCCCCCAACAAACCCCACACTAAAGGCTGCAAGCAATGAAACCCCAATGGGAACAAACTCTGGAAAATTCAACCTTGCTCTGGCCAAGAGCTTTCCCACTGTGCAGCATTTCTGGAGTGGAGGAGCCAGTAAGCAGCACACTGAGCTGATGTGCACCACATGACAGAAACCTGCAAAGAGAAAACTCTCCCGGCCCTCGCCTGCAGGGACTCAGCAGTGGGGACGATGGGCACTCATTTTTCAGTCCTGCCAACTGTTTTAGTTGGACCATACTTCTGTCCCACCATTGCCCACTTGCTTAGAGGAGATGCACATAGGCCTGTGAGAGGAGCCACCCCCTCATGCTGTGAAGACAGCAGCAGCATATTAAGATGCAGCAGAGCCCACACCTACGCTTGTCCTTCAGCTTCTTCCCTTTGTGGTCCAACACTTCAGCCTGAAGCCACTAACGTGACTTTGTCAGAGAGAAGAGGACTAGGAAAGCTGGGCTGAGTGTCACCACCAAGTGAAGATGGCCAGCTGGCCACAGGAATGGCAGGGTCACCACAGCACGCCCAGGGAGGTTGACTGTCCTCCTGTCTGCCACGGGCTTTGTTTTCATGCGAAACACCCTCCCCATAGAGCATACTGCAATTTTCCTGGTGGATTATGAATGTTGTAGGTCTAAAAGAAACACTGTAGTGGAAATAAAGGCAAGAAATGAGATATCTGAGGGATGGGGTGAACACCTAACACAGTTCTCCAGGCAAGTGCATTTGCTTCAAACACAACCAGCTGCAGAGCTCCCACTCTCAGACCAGAGTTTTCTGAGATACTGTACACTTGCCAGTATATGGAAATCAAAGCCATTTTATGAAAACCAAAGCCAATCTGTCTGCAGAAGGAACCAGGTTATCTGTGACGAGTCGAACTCCAGATCTCAGTGATGTTCACAGGGGATAACCGGAGGACACGGCTTTGGCACGTCTCTTGCCACTTCCACATGGTGATTATAAATCCAGTTGGTTGGATTTACATTTGCCAGCTGGCTCTCTGGAGGTGAAGGAGTGGGATCTTGTCGGGAATATCAGCCGGGAACACAGATATAGCTCCAGAGGGCTGCGCTGCCTCTAGGCTTGGAGCAGTTTCAGCCAGTCACCCCAAAAGAGTAGCAAGTGTCAGAGCCCAGCCCAGCGGAGAAGCAAACATTTGAGTAAGGCAACTCCAGGAATTGAGGCAAAAGGACAGTATGGCTGGTATTAGAGCGGGGCAGGAAACAACGCTATCATCCAAGGAGAATGTGGTATTTTGCAATGCTTTCCTGTCCCAGATCAGTGCAAAAAGTCTTACTAAGTTTCTGGTAAACCAAGTTGAAAAAAAAACCCCAAACCAAGATACTACTTTTAAGCATTCAGTCTGTACAGACCTCGCTCCCTAGTTTGCTCTTAAATTTAAGGGACAGAAGGGCTTTGCAATGTTTTCCTGTCTAAGATCAGTGCAAAAGTCTTACTAGGTTTCTGGTAAACCAAGCTGAAAAAAAAAACCCCAAACCAAGATATTACTTTTAAGCATTCAGTCTGTACAGACCTCGCTCCCTAGTTTGCTCTTAAATTTAAGGGACAGAAGGGCCATTCTAACTCATAATTTTTCATTTTACTTAGTGTTACACAATGCAAGCCAAAAAGACAAACCAGTTCTGGCTCCCGCAGGCATCTCCCTGCTCTGTGACTGGGGCATCACCTGCATCCATTGGAGGCTGCCCTGCCTGACCACGGACATCATCTCTGCACCTACCCAGGGGCAGAGTCCATCCTTCCCTTCCCCTGCTCGACAAAGGGGGTAACTGCTTAGAAAAGCACTCACAAGAAAAACAAGCAGGCTTTCTGCTAAAATGAACCCAGGCAAGCAAGATCTGTAACACAGCTGAAAATTACTCCATAGCTGCACATCTGCAGCTTTGCTGTTGCACCCTAACCCGGAGCCCCCAGCTATTGTTATGATGTGCCCATGGGACCAGCCAAGGAACGCAATAAATTCACAGACAGAAAAGTGAAATACAGTATCTGGAACAGAAAGGCCTCATGGAGGCTCTGGGTTGCAATGTTATATTCTGACACTAAACAAATCCTTTGGCCTTACCCACTTCTAGCCTCACATTTCTGCAAGGTTCTGTGACAATCTTCAGATAAAATCCATGACACTCATGTGATTCTCCTACATTTCCCATCCCAGCTAACAGACTCAGGTTACTTCTGTACATAGCTCTGGATCAATACTTCTCAGTGAGAAGCCACATATATTGCCATTTAGAAAAAAACCAAACCAAACCAAACTACTGGAAGCATTACGTGTTTCTTTAACAAAGAGAGGTAACCCTCCTACACTGCACTAAACAAAATATAACAAAAACTGAACACAAGGGTGTGGGTTTTTTTCCCCCCAAACAGCAGAACCCTAGCCTGTCCACCTCCGCTCCAGGAATTAAAACATGGAGCTACATCAAGACATCTCCACACAAGGGGTGACGATGCCTTCAGTCGCCGATTCAAACTTTTCTCACAGAAGAAACTCCAGGGACTGGTGCTGCAAGACACTCACAGCCTTAGGACTATAACATAAACAGGGCAGAACAAGAAGCTGGCCAAGGGAGCAAGAGCAGGGGCATTGCCCGAGCAAATGCAGCAAGGGCAGCACGAGGGAGCTGACCTGTGGAGATCTGCAAAGCCAAACCCTGCACACCCCATGTGCATGAGGCATCCCAGCTCCATCACGTCAGGGACAGAGCACCCATTTCCGCAGGCTGTAACCAGCAAAACAAGGAGCGAACAACAGGGAGCCACAGGTGCATCTTGGAGCCAGGTTTCTACCTCAGCTTGCAGGAGAGGGCATGGCAGAAGCTGGTGATAGAAAGCCTTGGAGATCCATCAGCAGCTGAGCTGTGGACCAGCCCCTGTGCAGCATCTGTTGATGGCTACGACAGGACTGGCGTGGTGAGCTGTAGCAAGGAGACAGCTGCTTAGAAGAGGCACATGGGGATTGCAGGACCAAGGCGAGAGCTCAGGAAACAAGCAATTCTGAACAGAGCCAGAGCAGAAAATTTAACACTTGTTAAGGAGAGGATAAAAATAAATAATAATCATAGTTCAACCCTATGCAGCAATAAAGTCCTACATGAATTGCTCACCCTCCTTTGTTTGTGCTGTGACAGCCAGACTGACTGACAACAGCAGAGTCACAACCTGAAATCAAGGAGGGCTCTCCCTGTCCAAGGAGGCAAATCTGCACACAGCCAATGCTCGTGCTCTTTGCTTTCAATCCCCAGGGCTAGGGCTCTCACCATAATGATTTCTCCATAAAGAAAACAAAGTGCCTTGCATCACAGCACCAGAGACAAACTTAAACCTATTTGCCCTAAAGATTAGTCACAGTAAGACAAAAACAAATTCAAAGCTGGTGGTTGCTGAGAGTCCCAGCTGAAGGTTGCTGGGTCTCTGTGAGCTGCAGCAGTTGGAACAGAAATTAGAAAACGAGAGCATTTAACCCAGAAATGCATTTTACTCTTCTTGCACATAGTCCAGAACCTGCAAAATAAACGCAAAGCTACAAAATGGCTGTTCTCATCCCCTCCTGCTCCAGCAGAACTGCCAGTGGGCCAAAAGACCTGACGGCATCAACAGAACGGGAAAGGGGTGCAGGTGTGTCAATGGCTATGAAAACACACGGGGGCCGAAACCCAGCAGGCACCGAAGCATGGTGCTGGATCAGGACTCTTGCCCTTCTCTCCACAAGCCACGGCTGTCAGGATAGCCTTTTGCATATGAGCTTTTTCCACTCTATTCATTTTGACAACACAGCCTGAACCCTTGGGGGAAAAAAAAAAGGGAGTAGAAAGCAGGAAGATCAAAGTTCTGCAAGTCGGTAATATTTTATTAGTTCCTTCCATCTGTCATGCACCAATGACTCATCGGGAAATAAGCCCCCTCTCGAGAACTGCTACCTTTTCATTGCTGACTTCGGCTTGGAGCAGCCGCTATTGTGCGCCTTTATCAGTTGTTTGTTCCGCCTGACCGAGTTTCAGCTCCTCATTCACAAACCAGCCCCTGCTCATTGAATCGGAGGGGGAGGGATGGAGGAGGATCTTGCTGCGCTTCTGTCATCTTTTTCACGCTCCGCTCGGTGCCTTCTGCATCAATGGAGACCTTGGGAATCCTTGGGCTTTGTTCTCTTCTCTATGCTGGGGCTTTTCCTGCTAAAATAATAGGTAGCAGCAATAACCCGAGCACATACAATCATCCAAATCCATCTGCCGGGGCGAGAGAAAGATGCAACACGCTGCTTTTGGAGAAAGAAAAGCGCTTTGGGGGAGCAGGGGAGAGGAGGGGAAAGAACCAGATTTCCTGAACACCTCTGAATAAGGCGGAGCACAGGGAGATTTTTTATAATGGAGAAAACTGCCTTGTTCCCTTATTACTGGGATGTAAATGGAGGAATTTGAAGGGCTGATTGCACAGTCTGCCAATGGGTAAACCCCGTAAGATGCTGTGCTATGGAAGTGGAAGGGCTACCACACACCCATGGCCCTTCCCACTCCAAAGAAACTGCAAGTGAGCATCATCCTGCTTTCCCCAGAGCTCTGGGGTCCCTTCACCAAGGTACACCAGAGAAAGACCTCAGTAGCCCTGGCTTTCATTATTAATTAGAGATGTCTTACTGGAAGCATCCTAGAATGTTCAAGTTTATGTTGTGTAACCAATTTCATTTAAAAAAAAATCAAATCAACAAACCAGATCCCACTCAATGGAATCAACTCAAGCATTCAAAAATCGCTCTCAAATTAACTCCTGGTTTTAGGAGGGTTTGACCTTGTCTCACTGAAATCAAGCTCCTTGCCTGAATGCAGGCTCAAGCAAATCAGGAGAACCTTTTGTACCAAAGCCTCTCAGGACACCAGACCCAAGCGGCCCAGCCTGCCCTGGGTGTATATCCCTGTTTCGTGGGTGGGTGCATGCAGACACTTGCTCCCATCTGTGTTTTTGATGCACGGCTCTTCTGGCATAGCTGTGTTTACCTCAGCGAGTGGTAAGCCTGCTCTATTCTTCATTAGGGCTTTTGTTAATGCACTGTTGGTGACTTTGCGTGAATGGTACCCACTGTGCTCAGCACCACGCTGGGTGGCTCTGAAAGGAAATTTCTCTTGCTCCTTCATCCTGGAGAAGGAAGCCTGCACGTATCAGCTGCTGCTTTCTGCTGACCCATGGCTCCTTCTTACCCCACTCCATCTGCCGCTGTAATTTGGTGTCTGCATTTCACCCACCTCAGCATTGTCCTTACCAGGAATTGTAGATGCGGATATTTGGCTGGCCTGAGTTTCTCAATGGCACAGCAGGTAGAGCACCTTCCCCCCACTTTTCCCAGCTCTGCACTCATTCTCCAGGGCCCCTGAAGCATCTTCTCCCATTCCCATGGTGAGCCAAGACCAACCGGAGCTTGTAAAAAAAACCCCTGACGTTATACCACCTGCTTCAGAAAGTCTTGCTCACTGCGCTCTGGGCTGCACATGGCAGAGCAGGACCTCATTTGGTACAAGGACTCATGCACCGAACCACATTATTTGGGCAGTCTCTTTGGTCTACTAATGAAGTGTGATGTGAGGTGCAATCAGCTGGAAATACCGCATATGACCTTTGTCTCCAAAACAAAACAAAAGACGTAGTATGAGAAAACCAAGCGTTTTCCTCATCCCATCCCAGGAGAAGTATGCTTCCCCTTATTTAATTGGACACTAAACCCAAAGCACACCCCTGGAGGAGCCTTTCTTTCCTGGGAGGTATTTCACTCAGACTGGTACCACCTGGGCATCTCCGAGAGGATACAGTCCCTATTGCTCTTCCCTTTGGCAGCCTGAGCTTGTGTCCAGAGGAACCACACCACTTTCTCATGCCAAAAGCCATAGGAAACAAGCAAAGGAGGATTTTGAAACTAGCACGTTACTGAGGTCTCTCTTCCCTAAAGCTTTGCCACTTTCAGGCCATGATTTCAGTGGCCAATTTCCTTCAGACATCAATTGGCACCACTGCCTTGTTTGTGCGCAACTGCTGCTTCCTGTGCCCTGGGTATGGGTTCTTCTAAGCACCTACCAGAAAGTGGTGCATCTCAAGCTCATCTTCCCTTTCAGCTAGGATTTCTTCTTCTCCTGTCTCTATTAGCTTCACAGTATGCACAGGATACAGGGCAGCTCCAAAACTGTCCCTGAAGGCCCATTTTGCCATAGGTATTTCCTGATCCTGGTGGTTCTGGGTTGTTTAGCAAACACAGGGAGTCGCCCCTTGCTGCTTCACAAAACCACATAATAAGCTTCTAAAAATCAGTGCCACCACCATCGTTGTGAATCTGCTGCAGCTTTACAGAATGGCATCAATCCTGCCAATGTTCATGCCTCTGTCCTACCACAAAGTATCTGTGCAGTTCATGCTATACTGGCAGCAAGGAGAGCGAAGGTGCTTGGGCCAAGGCTGCACATCAAAGCCAGATAAAGATCCTCCGCTCCCCACCTCCAAGCCTATGTCCTCCCCACAAGACCAAGAAAGGGTATCTGCATTTTGATGCCTGCCAATTCCTGCAGTGGAAAACAAGCAAGAAGGCCTGTGCAAGCTTTCTGGGCATCTTGCAGATCTCAGAGCAATATTTTGTGCCATAAAGCAATTCATAAGAATTTTAAGCCTTCTCCAACCTACAGTGCACCAGCCGCAGTCTCATCTCAGAAGAATAGCTGGCTAGCCTTAACATCAGCATGGATTACTGTCCTGAGGGTGCAAAGTCAGAGATGAGGCTGCTGCGTGTCATTAAACAAACAGATGGAGAGACAGCTCCAGAGGCTCAGACAGAGCCTGATGCTTTCTGGCTCCAAGAGTGCTTGTTCCAGGAGCAGGAGGGGCTCCAGAGTGCTCTGTGAAAGGAAAAGATGTGGTCACGGGCTGCACCCTCAGAGGCTCAAGCTAATTGATGGCAGAGGACAGAGGTGAGAAGGGGACAGAGGCCTTTCCATTATAAGCAGCTCACCAGGAGCAAGTACACATGAAAGGAGAGCAGCAGCAATCATACCGAATGCCATCAGGTATTCAGACTTGGCCACCATTTCTGGTACTAGAAGCTGCAGGCTTTTAGGGCATGCGTTTCTTAGCATTTTGCTTTGTAGGACCCTTAACACATATTAAAGACAGAGCTCTAGAGGAGAGAAATGTAAGTTACACCTGCATATGTAGGAATATCTCAATTTCTCATTAAAGTTTGCTTATATAAATGAAAATGTAGCTAAATAGTGCAGTTCTTTCCAAACAGGGCTTGACTTTCACCTGGCACAAAACTGCTGCAGCTCTATCAGCGTTTGGACTTGGTGCAGCATTGCCAGACACCCAGCACCTTTGAAAGCCAGCACATTCCTGAACTACCACCACACACTGCTGTGCTTTGTGCCCCCCCTCCACTCTTTCACCAAATGCTTGTCCAACAGCAAGCACTCTAAATCGTAGCATGGCTGCACACAGAAGCCAATCCCTCATTTCAATTCGCAGCAGCTCTCCAGCACACTGCCAGTGCAGGGAGCAAGATGAAGCAGGGCTACCTCCTCTACACCAGGGTCTTCCCTTTCCTGAGGGAAGTGGAGGAAGGCAGATGTAGGAAACCAGGCCATTTCTCTTCCCTTTTGGAAAAAGCAATCAGAGCAAACCTGCTACAGATGACCAGCCTTGTTCCTTCCAAATGTGTTCCTGCAGCTGTCTTGCAGTTTCCTCTGCTTCTGTGCTACCCAAAGATACAAACCAAAGAAGGAAGGAGGAGACAGCTGCTTCTGCGGAGTCACATCTACCAACACTACAGACCAGGCAGCTGACCCACTAGATACTAGATAGAAGACGACCTCCAGAAGTCACCTCCCGCCTGAATAGTTCTCTACTTCTATGGCATTCCAGAACTAAAACCAAGTCAAAGTGAAAATAAAAATCAGCCCTCACAGTTTACATTTCACTTCTGACTACAGTCATTATTTAGGACCTTTCTATAAGTTCTCCTGCTTTGACCTTCAGGGTTCAATGCCAGAGGAGTCAAAGGAAGCCTGGTGTGATCTTGCAGCCAAATCAGGCTCTTGAAAGAAGATGAATGACTCAATTTGCCCTAAATCTGCCTCCAGAGAAATGGAAGCCACATCCTCCACTGAAGAATCCCATGGTCAGACCTTGCTTCTGAGGTATCTGGAAGCCTGTTAAGGTCACGACTTTGGGAGGATGTTTCCATCCTGCAAGTACAAAAGCAGGAACCCAAAAGCCCAGCTAGATGGAACTGAGCAAGGTTTTCTTCCAATCCTTTATTTAATAAGAGCCAGAACATGGTCTCCAGCCCCAGATAAATCTCATTACTGCACTCTGATAAAGTCACTGCTTGAACAGCTACTGCAATTTTAGAGACAGAGGAACAGCACAGTGCTCTAGAGGTCTCCAGATGGGGACGATACAGCCCATAACCTCCCAGATAGGCTATTTTTTTTTCCAATGGAAGCACCATATTTACCTGGGGGAGAATAATCTCATCCACCTACCTGCTTCACAGCTTTCGTCATGGTTAGAAACTAAGTGATATATTTGGGATGGCAGTGAACTTCTCACAGAGTTGTTCTGGCAGAATTCATGCTAAGCTGGTATTAATATCAGCTCCTTTATCTCCATTTTCGAAAATGACTCCAAGCATTAACAGCTTCAGTAATGATTCATGGATTTAAATTCCTAAGCCTTTTGAGAACAGGAAATTAAAGCCAAGAAGAACAATACCCACAGATTAAATATATTTAGCTGCTGTGTTTCTTGTTGAGAAACTCAGAGAGCTGTTTAGTGGTGCTTTTCATGTGGCTGCTCCATGTGGAAATGATGGCAGCTTGCATCTGAAGGCAAAGTGGCAAACTAAAGGAGGATGAAGGAAGACACTTTATCGTTTCCCTTGTGCTTTCTGCTCTCCAGCAGAGCTCCTCCAGGCAGGAGCCTCCCACCAGCCTCCTCAGCATCAAATAAATGTGCCCACGTTACGTAGTAGGGCACAAGCCATGAGGGAGGGAAACCACATCTCCGTGGGCAAGTTCTTCCAGAAGGAAGACTCTGGAAACATTTGCAGAAGCAGGGCACGTTTGCTCCAGGCAGGCAGCAGCAGACAAAAGCTGGCCTCCACCGCACACCACCGCAGCAGTTGCTCCCTGGGAGAGGACCAGCAAAAGCCCACAGCTCCCAGCATTTCCCTCCTCTTTTTGGGCTGAGGCATCCTTTTCTGCATTTCATCCATGACTGCATTAAGTCAGGAATCAAAACCATCCCTCAGAGCCCTGGTTCAGTGCCCTAGCTTCTAGATTCCTGCTCCTCCACTCTCTCAGGGCTGCTTGTTGACAGCTGTTTCACAGAGCCAAGAATCCCAACTCTTTGTTTTTTCCTGCTTTATTAGCTAAACAAACAATGACACCATATAAAATACCACCCGGCTCGCCTGTCTGGGAGACGCAAACCCATGCAAAACTACCTTGGAGACAATTTTAGAAACGGGCTATCCCTCTGCCAAATGCAAGTGTTTGGATCCGTGTGGTGGCGGAGCGCTCAGTTCCAGTTGTTGGAGAGCCAGCAGCACGCTGAGTGGAGCCGAGCCTGCTGAGCTCATGGGGACAGAACAGTCATCGAGATACCAGGAAACTGAGCTGTAATACTGCTAAGGCATTCAATTAAAAGGCTCTTGATAACCAAAATACCAGCACCGAGTAATTATTTGGGAATAAATTTGAGTTACAAATATTACCTCAGGCTTGAAATCTTACCAGAAGACATTATAAGGACATTTAAGGCAAACACTGTAAAGCTGACAGAGAAACAGATCCCCATGACTTTCAGCACCAGGTGTTTAAACCTGAGCTGCCATGGAAGACCAAGACTGCAGCAAAACACAGGAAGAAAGGTATCTGGGTGCAAAAATCCCTTCCCCACACCCCTATCTGTCGCCCAGCAAACGGTCACTCCATACACTTAGCCAGGAAGCGGTTATGGCTCCAGGACCCACCAGGTCCTGGGCACATGCAGGCAGTGGATGGAGCCCACTGATATTTGGAGGAGGAGACAGGACTGCACACTTCACAGCTCTTTGGACCAGGACTTTAATCTTTTTTTGCTCGATTTGCATCAAACCTTCTGTGGCAGTCAGCAAGCACAGAAGCTGGTAGGCCCTTGTCACAAAAACTGCTGACACAGGCTGACAAAGTTGCTCAGATGGACTTAACGCATCATCCAAGGTGGTCTGCAAGGCCTTCCTGCCTACAGAAGACATCACTCTGCACAACACAAAGTCCCTGCAAAGCCCAGACACACAGGGCTGTCCAGTTTTCACCATCAGGGTTGCTTGGGCCAACGTTAGTTGAGCCTGTAGTTAAAGGGAGCCAGCTCTACCACCCACACAAAATCCCTGGGGAAACTTCTATCATTTTCTGAGGGGTCTGGATCAGATCTCTGAGGTTAAAGGCAAATGGTCTATCCAGGCTAAGCATGCACGTATAGTAGACTGCTTTTGCCCCTGGGGAAATGGTCCATGACAGAAACCACCACTGATATCCTCCCTGGCACTGTGCAGCCCAAGAAACCATGGTCACACCAGCTCACCATGCAGAAGCTGGCTTATCTGCTCGTTGGGGACATCTGATGCCTGACTCAGAGCAGCACAGAGTTCAAACCACCCCCACAATTTAAAAATAGGATGAGCGACTTGCTGGAGAGAACCAGCTTTTCTATCAGCATTTAAATTATTTATTGGGCTTCAGCAGATAACTTTAGTTAATTTTTTCTTATGCCCAGTCCTACTTTCAGTAGTCTTGGGGAGGAACATGCCACAAGCTAGAAAATTAAGACTTGCTACTCACATTTCAATTGAGCTCAAACTCTCTCTAATCAGAATCAGTGAGCAGTTTTACTTGTCCCTGCTTGGTTTACTGAGTCTGAGAAAATTCTTTGAGATTTGCTTCACATAATTTTGTGTGTCCAGTCTCAGCATCTGTCTGGGGAAGAAAACACTCAAAGTGATCCCCAGAGACTGCTGACCACCTTTTTAAAGACAAAACCTTCTCTGCTACCCCCTGCAAGTGGGTACCACATCTTGGCATCTACTTTGGAGAACTTCAGGAGAAACGTAAGCATGCAGAAACACCTCGGTATTGTCCATGCTCTGTGCTAAGCTCCAGTTTGACTCCTCCAAGTTACCCACCTCCACCCTCAGTTATGTTGGCTTCACAGGACTGTTGTGTGGCCTGTAACAGAGCTGTGGGCTCCTGACCCATGCAGTAATTGTAGTTTGCTGTACTGGACTAGATCTAAATGTCTCTTATGAGAAGAAAACGGTGGCATATTCCCTTTTCACACGGATTCTCTTCCCTTGCAGAGGAAGGAGAGAGGCTGGAGTTGGCAGCAGGTGAGCCAGCCCTCAGTGTCCTTTGCAGATGAGGTGAGACACACCTGACACAAGTCAGAGCAGCCTGTTCTACTCAGGCAACAGGTTCAAATGCTTCCAATAAAAGTCACCCAGGAGCATAGAAGCTCAGGAGAAGATGTCGATCTGCTGAGATGACTCCACAGGCAGGAGATTTGGAGAGGGATGAAGTGGCTTTAAGTGAGGTCAGGCTAGCGGTACCCATCCTGCTGGAGTGATGGAGGAGTGCTCTGGAAGCTTCACTGGGAGATGCAAGTGTCATAGGGAACAAAGGCTCTTCACAGTGCAGTTCAGGAGAAATGAGAGGTGAACTCCAGGTGGGTGAGGACAGCAAGGCCGAGATTCACCCTGCAGCTGAACTGTCCCCATGCCCCAGTCCATGCAGCCCCAGCACCATGCTGTCCCCTCCCCAAAACAAGGCAGCCAGGATTATGTAGGGTAGGTTGCTACTGTGGAGAAATCTAATCTGGTATTTTCCACTGTAAAGCACTTTGGCTTGCAGCATTGGCTCCGTAAAGCACCAGCATCCCTACTATGACCATGGCTTGGCCCTGGTGCAGCTCTGTGGGACCCAAAAGATGACATCTCTATGGCAAGAGGCTGGTGGTACCACAGAGCAGCTGGACCTGTCACAGGGGTAGGTGAACAGGGGAGGCTGTGTTCCTACACCATAGCCTGAAATGGCATCAGGTCCTACAAATCTGGTTGCTAAAATCCAAATATGCTCAACTTCCAGGTATTTTTGAAATGTGTTTTAACAACCTTTCCTCCTTGGTACACCCTTGCCTGATAGTGTGACACTCTCAACAGGCTTACAGGAGAAAAAAGGCAGCTTAACACACTCCAGCTCTGACTTCACCCCCCTCTAAGAAGGGTCTTTGGAACTGATCTTTTCCATGCCAGGAACAGCCAGCCGACAAGCAGGATTCCTCTGCAGTCGTGGTACCAATATCCAGTCTCACCACTGCAATGACCTCCTGCCAGCCCAAGGCACTTCACCTCACCTTATTAGCACAGTGCTCATGATGTTGCCGAGCAACCTGACCCCTTGCAGCAGATGGCAACAGCATCCACACACACAAACCATTTCCTACTGCACTTCACTTCCAGGAGGTTTCCCCCACAACACTCAAACATTTCAGTAGAGCTACAGATAAAGAAATGCTGTGAAACCCGGCTACAGAGAACACCAGTCCACTTTTTGCTTTTGCTGAAGGAATAGGGAGTATATTTGGGGTGCAGAAAAAGGTCTACACAACTAAACCTATGAACGCAGGACCCCGCATTTTCTCTCTAAAGCTCCAGCCCCTTCTACGTCCCAGTGAAATTTGCTGCTTCTGCAGCTCAGCAAACAGAGACGCCTTCCTCAGTCCAAAGCAGAAGCAGGCAAAGTGGCTTTGATTAAGCCACAAATTTAAGAAAACTGGCAGCATCATCTAGAAGCAAAATGATCACTTCAAAAACAAGAACCAGGAAACCAGTTTCTTCTGGCTGATATTTCCATTAGCCAGCAATACTATTTTATGACTAAACTTGTTCCCAGATTCAGATTTGTGCAGTTTGGTCCTCAAAACCAACAAACAAACCCAACATTAGAAAAAAACTCAAACACTACAAGACAGAAATCTGCCCCATTTATGACTTAGCTCCACCTTCTTGGCCTGCCATGAAGACTGACATTTTGAGGTTTAGGAGGAATTCCTTCATTCTCCGTGAGAAACCAGCAAAAAGCAGATTAACCCACTAAAAAGCTGTAGTATTTTCCTTCTAGTGACACATAAGGCCAACTGTGAGGGTATTTACAGCCATACAGGTCTCCAGTGTTTCAGATACACCTGGGAGAAGAGAGGTGAGCCAGTCATCTGCCTCTTCAGCCAGCATCTCTGTACTTTGTCACTGTCTCAATACTCCCAGGCTGGCCCACACACTTAAAAGTTCCATTTGTTAAGTGTCACCTTTCCCCCCTGCCCCCAGAGGTACCATATTGTCCCCTTTTTACCTCAAAAGATAGTGAATACAAATACAGCACTAGAGACACTTAAGACAGCTTTACATTCCGTATTTTCTTCTTTCATATTGGATCCTCATGTTCACACAAGGTTTTTCCCCACACCTAATACAGAAATATCTACTTATATGCAGAAATACAAGTCACATGATGAATTCTCCAATTCAATCCCTCTAGCCACGTCCATGGGGGCTGACTTTGCATGTGAGTACACACGCTCCTCTAACCCACTCCACAAGCACTACACTTTTTAATGTTTCAACATCTCTCTGGCCCTACAACGTGTGGCAGCCCGGCAAATGAGTGTCAGCACGAAAGCCAAGAAACAGTTACTGGCAATTTTCACATTTGCTCAAATCGCATATGCTAGTCCACACCTCATTTCCCTTCTGCACCTTCAGAAGATTCCTGTAGGAACCTGGCCACCGATGCCCACTATTGCCAGCACACACCTCTCTGCCCTGGTTTCAGCAGCTCGCAGCCCCAGGCAAGCTCTGCTACCGGGGGAAGCCCAGCCTGGGTAAGATCCTCCAGGGACTCAAGGTAACACACCAGAGCAAAGCACCCCTGCAGTCCTCTGCTCTAGCAGGCAGCCACAGGTCACTAAGAGAATAAAACAGGTCACGCCGACACACTGTTAGAGTAGAAAGGCACATCAGTGAGTTAAAGGCTTGTTCCTCACACTCATCATCATCCCCTGCAGCTCCTGAGCTCTCTTCAGAGGAAACTCAGCTGCATTTCAGAGCATCTACATTCAAGAGCCCTGGTTAGCATTAATTCTCCTTCCTTTTGTACAGGGTGTTGGAGACCTTTTCAGGCCTTCAGCACAAACACTGAAGACAAGGCACTTGAAACACACACAGATGCAAGACCCTGATCCTCTGCTTCCCAGTGACTATGCTCTTGCCCTGAGCACGAGGTAGAACCACCAGGGAAGTTCAAGAAGTTTTGTCAGATCAAGGTCATCTGCACACCACTTTCAGGAGCTGAATATAATCGAAGAAGCAGCTCTTCCTCAACCACAACTCTGTACCAAAGACCATAGTTACAGCAAAGGCATCATTCCCCTGGCTAATGGACAAGTTGACCCCTTGCAATACCGTGTGTCCCTTATGAACCCACAAATTTCCAGCAGTAAGTACTGAACAAGTCCATCAACCTAGGACAGAATGGTTTGGGTTGGAAGGAAACTTAAAGATCATCATGTTCCACCCCTCTGCCATGGGCCAGGGCAGCTCCCACTAGACCAAGCTGCTCAAAGCCCCATCCAACCTGGCCTAGTACTGGTACACATGCTCTGGGTTTTGGGATACCCTCTCATGCCCGAGCCTTTGTGCAAATTCAGCTCCTTCTCCTTCCACAACGCTAGCTGCACTGCCTGCCAATTTGAGGGTCTGCTAGAACAGCAAAGTGTCACTGCCTTACCGATGACTGTCCCAAAGGAAAGTGGCCAAGACACAACCAAGTTTACATCTGCCCTGCAGAGCCAATTAAACACAAAGATGCTTAACACAGACAGACAACCAGACTCACAAATTCCTGATGGTGTAGCAGAGCTACTGCCTGGCTCCAGCCCCTCCTTGTCCCATCCCTGCTGAATCACAGAATCACAGAATATTAGGATTTG
>NW_010207183.1:0-480 GCF_000695765.1 Mesitornis unicolor
CCACAGACCCAGGGGTTTTGGGGACCCCCAGGCATTTGGGGACCCCCCACCCAGGTCTATGGACCCCCAAGAACCCCCCCACCCATAGACCCAGGGGTTTTGGGGAGCCCCAGGGATTTGGGGTGCACGGGACCCAGGAATTTGGGGCACGGGGGATTCTGGGGGTGCAGGACAGGGGGGTCCCAGGGATTTGGGGTGCACAGGACCCAGGAATTTGGGGTGCAGAGGACCCAGGCATCCAGAAAAGGGGGGTCCCAGACATTTGGGTTGAGGGATCCCAGACATTTGGGGTGCAAGGCACCCAGGAATTTGGGGCACAGGGGATTCTGGGGGTGGACAGGGGGGGCGCAAATCTGGGGGTGGACAGGGGGGTCCCAGGAATTTGGGGCACACAGGACCCAGGGATTTGGGGTGCAGGAATCCCAGACATTTGGGTTGAGGAGCCCCAAAGATTTGGGGTGCAGGGGTCCCAGGAATTTG
>NW_010207184.1:0-7968 GCF_000695765.1 Mesitornis unicolor
CCCTGGGGTGGATCCCATCTGGCCCCATATATGTTGCTGACAAGTAGGTTTAAGTTTTTCTAGAATGTAATTTAATCTGGTATCTCTTTATTTTCCAGAGGAAAAGGAGAATCCAGAGCTAAGCTGAAGAGGTCACAGAGTTTTGCTGTTGCCAGTGCTAGCAGCATTAAACAAATTTTGTTGGACTGGTGTCGCTCTAAAACCATAGGATACAAGGTGAAGACATGCTAGCACTTTCAGCTCTCTCTTTTTCAAGAGAATTTGCCTAAAAAGCATACTTGAAAAGTGAACGTAAAACATGCTAGACAATGAGCTAACTTCCTCAAGGTCATCAAGCTTACTGTGGGTAACACAAACACCAAGGTTTGCATGGGCAGCACTCCAAGACAGTCAGTAATTGCATGAGTGAGATTCTGTATGTCTGTCAAAGCAATGCATTAGTGTTTGTCTGAAAGCCTACCTTTTTGTGCTTATGGATGTAGACTTCAATATACACTCACATTTTTTTCTTAGTTGCAGGCTGTGATTTTTCCATGCTCATTATATATGGCAACATCTGAAAAACCAGTACGTGGAGACTATGGCCTTTTAGCTACACAGCAGACCAAAGAGCTCTCTACTGGTATTAGACAAGCAAACTTGTAGTAAATGGTTGAGGTTGAATCACACAGTGTTAGTGAGCTAATTTATATAATGTAACATCAGTGCAGCTAAAAGAATTCAGCAGTTGAGATTTTATTAATTTTACCTGGCCTTAAACTGCAATTGCCAAAGAAAGGAAGTTGTTTTTTTTGGGGGGAGGGGGTTTATGTGTGTGTAATATGTTTTCAAATGTTACTGTAAAATATGCAACATTTTTGCTGAACTCTAAATTACAGTATACTTAAGCAGAACTAGTGAAAGTTACTGTTAGTTGCTTACCAGAATAGCTGGGGTTTGAATTTTATATGATGAGAAAGCAGCATGAGGCAAGAGCCCAAGTATGTTTCTTTTAACTGTGGCAGTTGAGAGTAAAATTAAGCATTTGTTCTAAATATCAGATTTTGCAGTAGGTGTAATTCTTCCTGTATTTCTTCCTATATCTCTACCTATCTGTGTGTAAACAGGCATTGAATTGGGCTTTACTGAAAAGCAAAGCAAGCAAGCATGGTCTTTATCTAGTGTTATTCACAGCCACAAAATGAACTGTTCTTCAGTCATAAATACTTCACAGGGATAAGTGTCCTTAGTTTCCGCAGATACGGAGCTGGTGCACTGGGCCTGCTCCAGAGCTCACTGACGTTGACAAGATGCTTCCCAGTATTCTCAGTGGGCTTTCGATCAGGGACCTTGGCTATGCGTCTGCTTTGCATCCGGGCATTTCAGGCAAAAGGCTTTCATTGCTTCAGCATGCAATTGTTTTCTTGGAATACAAATAATGTAATGGATATACAAAGAGGGGAAGAAAAACACAAAGCCTGTGCTCTGTTGCTTTGGTTAGTGGGAGAGGACAGAAAACTGCAGTGAGCAAAAGCAGCTGCTCTTCCCTATTTCCCTGTGCTGTATTAACACGCGTGTTTTTTTCATCATGACAGCACATCGATCTCCAGAACTTCTCTTCAAGCTGGAATGATGGGATGGCATTCTGTGCCCTTGTGCATTCTTTCTTTCCTGAAGCTTTTGATTATAATAAGCTTGACCCAGCTAATCGCAAGCAAAACTTTGAGCTGGCCTTTACCATGGCTGAGTGAGTATCACATTAGATATCTGTGAAGTGCTTCCCGTTCAGGTCTAATGCAGCTGGGCAGCAGGGAAAAGTTTAATCATTCTTCTTGTAGATCCTGTATGACTAGCTTACATGTGTCATGCCAAAATAAGATAATAAAGCTGTGCATAGAGAATGAATAGAACAGGAGACTTGGTAGTCTAAAATCAGAGGCGGTTTTACCAGGCACAGGATAAGTCATTGGAGTCCTATGTTCTGGTCTTTATCTGTCTTCAAGCAGTACTTGAATTCTGCTTTCTCACCACTGTGATTCTCACCAGCCCTAGCACTGACACACTAAACCTGAGAAATTGGCCTCATGAGCTCTGATTGTACGGAAAAGGAAAAAAACCCTACCTCTCTCTGTGTTTGCTGTTTTTTGTTTTGTTTTTTACAAGATTTATTCTTGAAGTAATGAATGATTCTTAATGAATTTGCCAGTATCAGTCATATCAGAAAGTAACTTACAGAACTGGATTTGCCATTTGCAGTTCCAGAGAAAAGCTTTGAAAATTCTTAGCACGATGTTGGCTTTCCTTATTACAGCTCCCTGCAAAGGAATTAGTTTGGGAATTAGAAGGATTTTATACACATGCATATGTATGTATATATAAAAACATTTGTTGCTTGTTAGTGAGTTGGAAGAGATTCTGTGGCATATTTAGGTGGTTGATCTCTCAAGTAAAACTATGTACAACTCCCAAAGGAAAGTTGCAGTGTTTTTCTATTTTAGTTTCTGTATAACAGTAACTGTACAGGAGAACAGAAGATAGCGTGCACACAACAGTGAGAAATACTAGGTAAGAGGTATCTGCAGAAATGTCTACTTCATAGCTGTGGTTGCCTTTAAACGAACTGTTCTCCTCTAGTGCCGGAAATGGCTCTTCTCTCAGTGATTGCTGTTCACCCCAGTATGAGCTCTGCTGATCAAATTGCTACTTGCCCCTGTGACTTTTCATCCTAGCGCTTCAGCAGTTCTGTGGCTTTCTGCTGGTGCAGATCTCTCTCAGGCTTCTGCTCTCCGACCTGATCATCTGAGCTTTTTGTCTAAGTTGCTCATTCCTTGAAGATACGTGGTGGAGAATAAACAATCCACAGGCACGTGGGCCTTCACTTCACCTCTTGTCTCCTCTTGTGTTTTCCCATTCTTTTGGAGCTTACTATATAATAACAGCAAAAGTCATGCTTTGCAAGCTCACATGACCCTGCTTAGTGAGACCTGCACAGAGGAATGTGAGACTGGGCTACATGCTACAGGTATCAGGGATGTGAATGACAGTTAGTGGGAAAAAACCCAAACCTACAGGGCTTTGAATCAGATCTCAGTATAGAGGAAGAGAGGGAAAGAACAGGAATGTTCCATGGTCACAAAATAACAATCTCCAACCTGAGCCTGACCATTTCATTGCGAAATGAAATGTTGCTGATAAACCTCAGGATTTCTTAAATGCCTCAGTGATGCTAAGATCAGAGCAGCAAATGAATCTTGGAAGTAGTTACAAGTCTTAAATTTAACTACTTATTTGCTTTATCTGTCTTATTATTACTACAGGAAAATGGCTCACTGCGATCGTCTGATAGAAGTAGATGATATGATGATGATGGGTCACAAGCCAGATCCCATGTGCGTCTTCACCTATGTCCAGTCTCTATACAATCATCTACGACACTTTGAATAAAACACATCAACACATCTCCAGCCAGAAGGGTTACGTACAGTATGCTAATGGGAAGAGTGACGTTTTGCAAATAGAACACAGTGTTATTTCTTGCTTTTTGCTGTCCCTTTGCTTTATTCAACTGCGTGGCTGGCAGACTGAAGTGTTGCTAAGCAGTGCCACAAGGTGTGACTCACATCAGCATGTCAGTAATACAGAAGTATGTTTAAAAAAGACAAAAAAAAAGTGGAAAAGAAAATGCTGTCATTTTGGTGCTAGTAGTAGGTTGGAATTTTAATATTCTTGTGTTTAAAGATCACAGAAAGTTAATTTGCTGCTCCTGTCTCTGTTAGGCTGGGGACACTGTTTTATGCAGTGACAGGTAGCTCTGCTACGAAGATGTTCCCTCTTAAAATGCAGGTAAAACGCCACAAGATAGCACTTTCAGTTCCACTTCTCTGCTGAGCATAGCACAATAGCAGATGGACAAGGAAAATTGCCTTCAGCAAATAATAACCTAGAGTACTCAACCACTAGGGCAATATTGCCTCTCCTCCAGCCCCTCCATGCTAGCATGCATGCACGCGTACACGCACATCAAACATACACAAACACCTCTTAAAGCAGAAAGAGAGCAGAGGCTCCTACCTGCTGACCGGGGTGACGGGTAACTACCACGTTACACAGCAGCGACTGTCTGCAGTGGTCAAATCTCAAGTGATTTGTGTAGAGGCTTGCTAAAGCCTCTGCCGGCAGTCCTGGGTCCATTTCTTGATCGTAAAGAATAGCAACAGCGGGGGCTGTGTATGAGATTGTGTGTCTGCATGATTTAGGATTACAGGAACAGGGGGAACTAGCGAGGTACCAAATCTTCTGAACAGCTGTAACAGAAGCAAGAGTGCAGTGTGCTTTGACCTGGACTCTGGGGGAAAGCAACTCTCCAGTGTGGACAGGAATGAAGTCTTCGTAACTTGCTTGATCCTCGTGCTGACTCTGAGGTGGGCAGGCAATATGCTGAGAAAGTATGAAAGATGTGGGAGTTTTGAAATGCCTTGGTCTGGTTTCCATTTGCAGTTAAATTAGTGTTAAAATCATGATACAGTGAGATTATTCCAGATTTGCTGGACAAAAAGTTCGTATGTGACCATTTCTGGTTTTCTGTTTGATAAACCTGAGCTTTTCTCACATTGAGTGTCAAAACTAAAATCACTAAAAAAGCACACTTTAAAAAAAAAGAAGCCTTTTAAAATTCTTCCCTAAGAACAGGCTCATAGAAAGTCAAAACTGAAAGCCATGAGCCCTCTGCTTGTGCCAATTAATGTTTTTTAACCTGCATTTGTGCTTTTTGTAGATATTTATAAAGATTACTTTGGTTCTGTATTGATGACTATTTATAATAAAACATGTCAAATGCTCTTCAGATTTACTGCTTTTCTTTAGAATGAAGTGACAAGTAACTTAAAATCAGTGAAAAGAACCCAGAGCTTTTTGCTTAGATTTTTGTTCTACTCATGATGCTGTGTGCTCTGAATTTCAGTTTTAAAAAGTACAGAAGAACAGATTTTAGCTCAGCCTCCCTTGCTAGTGAAGTTTACTTAAGAAACCATGAATGGAGCGACCACTTTGTTAGCAGTCTCAGGGAAAGAAACCAACCAACCAATCAACAAAAAGCCCACCCAAACACCAAAAGGTAAAGTGTAAGTTAACTGCTGTCTGGATCAAGTTCTGTTTGAAGTGTAGCTAGGCTGTTGCTATGACACCATGGAAACTGTTTGAAAGACTTTTAAATACACATCTTAACATAAGGGTAAACACACTGTACTTGTGTTTTGGAGAAGCGATTAGAGTAAGCATGATGAGAAATCTGTCCACAACTGACACAATCCAATACACATTTTTACAGCAGAATACTTTTCATTGACTGGCAGAGCCAAGTTCCATTGCAGCTACAGGAAGAGCGGCATATTTTTGCTTTATACGTCCCATTCTACACAGTCCCATGTCATGGATTGTTTTCCCATGTGATGTGAGTGCTAAAGAAACAGGTAAGTACTGGGCCAGTTTAGGTCTAGTGGCAAATAATGATATAAAGGAAGTTTTAGACAGTAGAATTACTGGTAATTCATCAGGGGGCGTTTACATCCTTTCTGTGATTTAGCTTATTTTCACAGCTATCTAGAAGCTATTTGTACAAGTTTTCTAAAGTCTTCCTACTTCAGAGAGGTGATGGTAAAGATGCAGGGGAGTGCAAACTATAAACTGATTTTAGCTGCTGGTGGTTCACGTGTAAGAAGATGAGGGAGATGGTGCTATGACAATTTTAGAAAAACACAGCTTTGTGCATTAAGAAGTCTGAGCTATAGGAATAACCTTGACTATTCGATTGTATGATTAAATTGAAATTAAAGCATGTAATGTATGCCCCCTGCTGGATCTTTTAGTAGTTTTAGTTAAAAAAATGCAGTGTGTGTGTGTGTGTGTGTGTGTGTATGGCAGTAAGTGGCATGAATTATAAAGAGAACAAGATATTAACTTGTCATAGTATATGTTTTATACACATGGACTGTTTCCTGGCTTTTCTAATGTTTCTGCACCGTATCTAAACTACAGTACTATCTAAGGTGGTTTATTGGCAACCTGAGCCTACTTTTAAAGGCTAAAACAATTCATTCTGTGCAGGGTTTTCAAAATAATCTCAGCAGAGACATCACCTACTTCCCACAGCAGGGAAGCCTTCCTCCTTGAAAGTACAATAATTGGATAGGTGCCTTTCCTCACTTCTCCCTTTGTGTGGGACATTTCCAGTGAAGTGTTTAATCTAAACATATGCTCAAGGCAGTGGGAACTCTTGCATATATGTAATCAGGTATAAAACTAGCCCACATGGTTCAAACTGTGTCATTAATTTAAACCCAGCCTAGATTACAGAGAGAGTTTTAGAGTGTCCAAAATAAAAGTTGGCATTGCTTTATGTAAGGTGCATTTAAAAGCCACTTTTGGTTATGCTAAAATAGCTCTGTCTAGATAAAACATCAGTGGAATTATCACAGAGTTATGGAATAGTTTGGGTCTGAAGGGACCTTTAAAGGTCATCTGGTCCAACTCCCTCTGCAGTGAGCAGGGACATCTTCCTCTAGATCAGGTTTCTCAGAGCCCCTTCCAAACTGACCGTGAATGTTTCCAGGGATGGGGCAACTACCACCTTTCTGGGCAACCTGTTCCAGTGTTTAACTACACCCATTGTAAAAAATGTATTTGTTATGTCTAGTCTAAATCTACCCTCTTTCACAGAATCACAGCATAGCTGGGGTTGGAATGGGTCTCAGGAGATCACCTAGTCTAACCCCCTGCTAAAGCAGGTTCACCTAAAGCAGGTTGCACAGGATGGCGCTCAGGCAGGTTTTGAACATCTCCAGAGAAGGAGACTCCACAGCCTCTCTGTCACCCTGAAAGTAAAGAAGTTTTCCCTCATGTTTGGATGAGCTTCCTGTCCTCCAGTGTGTGCCTGTTACCCCTTGTTTTAACTACAAACCATGACCCCTTGTCCTATCCTAACAGGGTCTACTAAAAGTTTGTCCCCATCTTTCTTATAAGCCCCCTGTAAGTATTGAAAGAAAACAATAAACTCTCCCCAAAGCCTTCTCTTCTCCAGGCTGAACAACCCAGTTCCCTCAGCCTTTCTTCACAGGAAATAATTCTGGACACTGGTGGAACACCAGAATTCAGACCTCTTGTGTCTGCTTCGCAAGGTTAGCCACACTGAAAGCAAGTAATTAATGATGCTGCAGTCTCAGCTCAACCTGGAGAATTCTCCTCCTTAAACAGTCACAGCAGTTTGGAAGACAGCTGAATCCTCTGAAGAATGAGCTGAGTGAATCTGTGGTATTTTTTAATGCATCTACTAAGAAAAGTGGCAACACATGTAATGTAGATCTAGTCTCGTTATTGCTGGTTATTTAGACTTCTCCACAGAAAGTACATTTTTCCACACTCTGAGGACTTTGGCCACTCTTTCATAAATAATGAAGCCAGTCTCTATGTCCAGACACAGTTCACCAAGGTAAGGAGCTGCCCCTTTGTAAAATGCATTATTATGGGATGCGGTACGTGATCGGCATTTCAGCAGCACAGAGGTCGGTGTTAGCTTACCTTGCTTCACCCGCGGGAGATCTCTCTTTCCGCCCAGCTCTAACTCCGCTCTCCCACATGCGGCACAGGTCTCCGCACCCCTGCACGCCTGTCCAGACACAGTTCACCAAGGTAAGGAGCTGCCCCTTTGTAAAATGCATTATTATGGGATGCGGTACGTGATCGGCATTTCAGCAGCACAGAGGTCGGTGTTAGCTTACCTTGCTTCACCCGCGGGAGATCTCTCTTTCCGCCCAGCTCTAACTCCGCTCTCCCACATGCGGCACAGGTCTCCGCACCCCTGCACGCCCGGTGACGGCGCCGCCCGTGCGCTGCTGTGACCGTTCGTGAGGGTGCGGCTGCGGAGGCGGCGGCGGGCGGGGGGCAAATGGTGGTGATGGGAGGGCTGGGAGAGAAATAGGGAGGTCTTGGGGGGGT
>NW_010207185.1:0-210 GCF_000695765.1 Mesitornis unicolor
AATCCCCTCCACCCCCCCTTCCCACCCCGGTTATTTCTGGCGCCTTCATCCCCCGCGGCCGGGTCACGCCTGAACACGCGTGTAAGGACACGGCCTAACCTGCACACGCGTGTAAGGGGACACGGCCTGACCCACACGCGTGTGCCTGGACACGTCTCAAACCCACACGTGTGTGTGCTGGGACACGGCCTAACTTGTACATATGAGTAA
>NW_010207186.1:0-1304 GCF_000695765.1 Mesitornis unicolor
AGACCTGGGGTGGAGGGGGACGCACACGCGGGAAGGGATGGGAGGACCCCGTGTCTGTGACCCCCACACGGGGTTTTGGGGGGGCTGACCTGTGGGGTGATCACCCTCATGGGGTCAGACACCCCCCCTGCCACGGGCTCCCCAGCATCGACCCCGCTCGTGTCCTCGCCTGGGACAGAGGGGACCCCAAAGGGACCCCAAAGACTGGGACCCTTAAAGACTGGGACCCCCAAAGGACCCTAAAGTTTGGGACCTCAAAGGCTGGGACCCCAAATGTTGGAACATCAAAGGTTGGGACCCCAAAAGGACTCTAAAGGTTGAGACATCAAAGGTTGGGACCCCAAGAGGACATCTAAAGGTTGGGAGACCAAAGGCTGGGACCCCAAAGTGGACCTCAAAGGTAGGGACCCCAAAGGTCGGGACCTCAAAGGTTGGGACCCCAAAGGCTGGAACCCCAAAGGCTGGGACCCCAAGGGCTGAGACCCCAAAGGGACCTCAAAGGTTGGGACCCCAAAGAGACCCTAAAGATTGGGACATCAAAGGCTGGGATCCCAAATAGACCCCAAAGGCTGGGACCTCAAAGGTTGGGACCCCAAAGGCTGGGACCCCAACTGGACCCCAAAGGCTGGGACCTCAAAGGGACCTCAAAGGTTGGGACCCCAAAGGGACCCCAAAGATTGGGACCTCAAAGGTTGGGACACCAAAGGCTGGGACTTCAAAGGGGCCCTAAAGGCTGGGATCCCAAATGTTGGGAACCAAAAGGTTGGGACCCAAAAGGCTGAGACCCCAAAGGTTGGGAAATTGAAGATTTGGACATAAAACGCTAGGACCCCAAAGATTGGGACCCCAAAGGTTGGGACCTCAAAGGCTGGGACCCCAAATGGACCCCAAAGATTGGGACATCAATGGTTGGGACCCCAAAGGTTGGGACACTAAAAGGACCCTAAATGTTGGGACCCCAAAGGTTGGGACACTAAAAGGACCCTAAATGTTGGGACCTCAAAGGCAGGGACACCAAAGGTTTGAACCCCAAAGGCTGAGACCCCAAAGGCTGGGACACTGAAAGGACCCCAAAAGCAGGGATACCAAAGGTTTGAACCCCAAAGTTTGGGTCCCCCTCCAGCCCTGGGGATGCCTCCATCCATGGGCCCAGGACCCCCCAGCCCCGGGGAGTGGTCCCAGGCGTCCCGGGGCTGTGGGTGCTGGCTGGGACCTCACTGTCGGGCTGGGGGGACGACGACGACCCCCCGATTTCCACCCAAAACCAGAGCAGAGCTGGGGGCTGGGGCCGATCAGGGACCCCC
>NW_010207187.1:0-869 GCF_000695765.1 Mesitornis unicolor
TGGCACACCTGGTTGCTTGGAGACAAGGGAGGTTGGAAACGCTTCTTCCAGTAAACAGCCAGCCTGGAACAAAACCCCGAAGGCTAAAAATAGGGAGGCAGGATATGGAAATAAAATAAAAAGGGTTGCTTTACCCCCACCCTGGGGCAGAGCGTGGCACCCCCATGTCACTGTCGGGCACCTCCATGGGTGGCTGGTGGGGGGGTGCATCACTGCACCCATTAGTGTGTGTCCCCCTCAGGGTGTTTCTCCCAACCCATGGTCCTGTGTGTTGGTCCCAGTCCACCAGCATAGACTGGGCCCAGTTGCCTGCTTGCAATGGGGAGGGGAGTACAGAGTGGGGCATAGGGATGGGTCTACATCCCACTCTGCCCTGTATGGGATCAAACCCAAGCCTGGGCACAGACCCTGAGTGGATAAGGGACACCACAGGCAGGATCAAGTCCTGGCAGAGGTGGGGACTGAAGTGTCCTCCATCCTCTGGCCGGGACTTTGCCGCTTTGGGGAGGAGAGGTTGCAGGACTGCATCCTGCTGGCATTTGCTTCCAGCTGCCACTGTCAGCTCTGCCAGCAGCCACTCTCCCTGTCCCCATCAGCATCCTGGCACCCAGTGCATCCCCATCCCCACTAGGGCTGGCTGGGGGGGTGACAGGGAACATCCTCCCCTCCCCACAGGCAGCCTTCATCCCAGGCCGGCTGCATCCTCCTCCTTCTCTCCCCACCCGGGCACCTCGGGGCTGGCAGGAGAACAATAGCGAGGAGGATGAGTAAGATGGTCCCCATTGCCTTGGCAACGCACTCCCGCGCTGCCGGCGAGTAAGAGGATTCAGGCAGCTGCCTTAAAAGCGCATTCTGCCTCGGTGGAGGGG
>NW_010207187.1:1221-1549 GCF_000695765.1 Mesitornis unicolor
GCCAGGCGCTGCAGCTGATGGGGTGCTGGCAAATGGGAGCAGCAGAGGACAACTGGGGGCACCAGGCTCCCATCACTGACAGCATCCCAGGCTCTCCTCCCCAGGATGGGTTGTGCTGCTAGCAGGAGGACCCTCGGTGTGCCCAGAGGTGCAAATGCCTTGGGGTGACAGGGACATTACTGGGAGATCCAAAAACACCAAGCACCCTAAAAACAGCGCTGCCTTCCCAGCTGCCTTGGCATGGAGGTGCTGGCGGTGGGGGGGGACCGGCACCCCCTGCCCTGGGTGTCCCAAAGCACAGCCCATGGGGTTGACCTGCCCCTGCCCA
>NW_010207188.1:0-5517 GCF_000695765.1 Mesitornis unicolor
GCAGAACAAGGGCAGGTTGTAGTAGAAATGGGTCTGGAGGGGAAAAGCAGTGATACCACTTTCCACAGGTGGGAGGATCTGTTTTAGTCCCTCGTGAAACAGACTGGGGGCTGTTGTTCTATTTTGAATCGGTGACAAAAAATAACCAGTAGCACTGTGCACAATGTCACTTGGAAGTTGTCCTCAAATGCCTTTCCTGTTGTCGAAGTGCAGGAGGGGGCTGATATTTGTAAGTGTGGTCAGCCCTGGTGCCTGTCCCTTAAATGCTCCCTAATATATTATTTTGAAATAGTATTGATGCTATTTCAAGGAAACTGCCAAGGTTTGTTATCCATTAGTGTAAAGTAGACAACTTGTATGGAAAGGAGATGTAGTAAATTTGAAGGGGGGAGAAGTGGTCCTTTAATGTTTATGGTGTGTTTCTGTACCTGCTAACTTTCCCCTAACACTGTACTGTCTGTACCCTGATTAAGAGGATCCTGCTGTTGAAACAGCAGAGGAAGCTAAGGAACCAGCAGAAGCAGACATCAATGAACTCTGTAAAGACATGTTCAACAAAATGGCCACATATTTAACAGGTGAACTGACAGGTAAGGCACTGCAATACTGATTTGGAAGTAAGTTTCTGTTTCTTTTCATTTTCTTTTCAAGAAATCTCTTATGTAGTTTGTCTAAACTGTACTTACTTGGATCATATCTAGCAAGACTTGGCAGTTCAAGTCTGGCATGTTGCTCGACTACTAACACCACTGAGATTAGTCATATTAATGAAGTCCCAGAATAGCACAAATCTTTTTCAGAAGAATACCAGCAACTTGCAGAAGTTTGTACGTGGAAAAAACAAACAAATAAACAAAAGGGTTAAGAATACAACTGAGAGTGAAACATATGCAGTTATTTTGTTTCTGAGTGAGAGCAAGGATTATACACGTGCTTTCCAACACTCATACTTCAGAATAAACTGCTGTGCAACATTAACTGGAGCTAAATAAACTGCTCAGCAAGTCAGTGGATTCCATAGGCTCTATTTTTGAAAGCATTCCACAGCACTGCTGATTTGCATGGACTTGCAGGGTATATGTTACAGATTAGCAGTGTGGATTTGTGCTGCCAGTTTTGTAAACATAAGTCTTTAACTGACAGAATAAGAGTAGAAATGTGAGGACTTAGTCACTTTTTCTCTCAGGAAAAAAAAAAAGGAAGTGAATATTCATCAGTCCAGTTGATTTTTATAGTTCGCAAAATGTCATCTTTCTTTTTGTAGAACATTATATTAATACCCGTATTACCATTCTTTGTTACATATGGCTATTGGTTTGAAATCTCTGTCATGCAATTCAAACCACATCAAGTTTTAATTAAAATAAACTCTGTTCTTTTTTAGCCACCAGTGAAGACTACAAACTCTTGGAAAACATGAATAAGCTGACTAGCTTGAAGTACCTAGAAATGAAAGAGATTGCTATAAACATCAGTAGAAATCTGAAGGATTTAAATCAAAAATGTAAGTAAACCAAATAAGATAGGGGTATAATGAATGGTATATGTGTTTGGGAAATGAGACTTCTAACAGTCAGATAGTGCCCACTCCCTTAGGTGTTGAAGGAGAGAAAACTCACTGAAGTAGACATGCAGCTCTGCAATGCCCATCCTGTGTATTTCTTTACAGCTATAGACTATGTAGGCTAGCATAAGAGAGAACACTTCTGAATTTATGTCCCGTTTTACCCCAAATTTTGGATCTGATAGGAAATGACACTTCTTTAATTCATGCTGTATTGTTACTTGTGTTGAGTCTAGCTAGTACTCTTAAATATTTCTTACTTTCCTGGAACATTGCCATCAGTATCACCACTTGATTTTGAGGCAGGAGAAGGAAGGAGCTTTTAAATTGTTCTGTGTGAAGAATGTTATGAGAAATTCTCGTGTTTCAAGTGTGAACTGTTTCTTGGAAGTGAATGACTGAGAACTGACAGATATGATTTTTCTGCTTTTTTTAAGATGCTGCTCTTCAGCCGTACCTGGAACAAATCAACCTAATTGAGGAACAGGTTGCAGCTCTGGAGCAGGCAGCTTATAAATTGGATGCATATTCCAAAAAACTTGGTAACTATTGTCGTCTACTTCTACTACCTAGGAGCATAGTCCCTTGCAAGGGGATTTAAAAAGACAAAGTAAACTTCTCCTCTATTTAACATATCTGAGCTGTAGAGTTCCCTATGCTGCTTTTGAGGAACAAACATTGTATATGAAGTGATAAGCATCGGGAAAGTTATATGAAGTTATATGGAAGTGGAGTAGTACAGGTTTTATTGAACTGCAGCTTATCAGTGAGGCTTGATTTCTTTTTTACAATATGCTCTGCCCAAATTTTAAGGATAGTTGTTTAATCCTGCAAATAGAGGGATTTGTAAAGTTCCACCAGACATCCACGTTCCCTCGTCTTAAATTAATATTAGTTGTTTGACTTAAGCACCTGGTTCTTAAAAAATTTTATGTACAATTATATTTGTCTAAATACTTTAGTAAAAAATGACCCTGAGTGGTACTGTAAATTAACTTGAATTTTAAGATGCATAGCAGCTTACAGGATTCAAAGCTTTTGCCTATCCAGTCCATATTGTTGTTTTTCTTTCTGCAGAAGCCAAGTACAAAAAACTGGAGAAACGATGAAATTACAACAGCCTTTGAGTTGGAGTTGGGCTATGAGTCAGACTGATTTCTGTTTACGTTGCACAACAGCAGTTCTGTATGTTGAAAGGATTTGGTTACAACTAACATCAAGACTGGTAACTTTTTCTGTCTATTGAATACAGTAGGCTGTATTCAGGCTTAAGGCTAAATAGTAGTTTCCTCTTCTCAAGAGGTTCTGTTGCCTCAGTTGTTCTGCAGTGAAAAGTAGAAGACTGTCCCTAACCTATATGTTGATACTGGCTATCTGTGTCCTGTGTCCCACATGAAACACTGTATCTAGGAAAAGCCCTCTATAACCTATAAAGACATTTTCCTTTAGTAGCAGCAGGACCTAAGCGTCATTTTTTCCTTCACTGAGCCCTGCGTCGAGAAGATACCCAGCCCTTTGGAGTTACGAGTGTGGTACTGAGAACACTTCATTTTGATACCTGCTTTTATCTGTTTGAAAAAGAGAGACTAATTATTATAAATTTGCAATAAAACAACTTGCTGCATTTGTCTCTATGGAATCTCAAATTCCTGTTGGAAAGATTATGTAAGTTGCCTTTTTATTTTTTCAAAGGGTCTCTTAATAAAAACAAACTGTTTCCAGCTACTGGACATCATAGAAGAGAACGTGTTTTAAACTCTGTGTCAAGTATTCCTCAAGTTATATTATTTGACCATCTGAACCACAAGTGAAGTTGCAAGAAGTATTGCTTTATCACATGCTCAGTTAAATTAGCAGATCCTTGCTCTACTTTACCAACAAGTTTTCATCTGAGTAGTTTTTCAGGAGGCATGCCCAGCACAAAAAGCTTCTTCTCTACCTGATTTCCAGTGTTCCGAATTGCTAATTCAACAGAGCCCTTCTTTCTGAACAGGTACTCCTGCTCCCACATGGTTTTTTCCATACCTATTGACCCTGACTCAAAAACTGGCTTTTGAGTGAGATGCGGTCAAGGACAGTACAATTATTGATATAGAAAAGAAGTAGCTCAAACGTTCTATAGGCTTTTTGGAAGAATGTCTAGTCAGGTGCCAATGTGGTAAAAATCATAATGCTGTCAGTGTACAGCCACTGTACACAGTCAAGATGGACACTTCCCTAGTGCTGTTTAAAAGCAGTGAAGCAGATGACCTTTGAGAACCTTCAACATCACTTTAAAAATTCTAGGTTTAAAATAGAAAATACTGTTCTGTATGGCCTCGGTGTAGGATTTGAGAGAGGGTTGAGTTCACTTTGAAGAAAGGCCTTTTTAAAGTGAGCATCTTTAAAGAACAAGTTTAAGTCTCCCAGAGGTATTCAGCCATTTGCATCTGTATTGCTTTTATCCATGGTTAGCTCACTGATGACTTTTCCAGCTGTGAAAGCAAATCAGACATTTTAGCATTGTTGTCACAGCAACATCCTCCAACCCAACAAGAAGAGGTACCAGCAAATGGGTTATCATTTCTGTGTTTAAGGAAATTGTACCACATAGAACAGGAGCCTGTTTTAAAATCTGACATAATCTTAGGATTCATGATGAGTTCACAGTTCTGCTGGACAAGAGGATCTAAGCCAGCCAGATCTAAGTTTGTTGTGCCGAGAGACTGGCACTTGAATGACGGCCTAAACAGTGGCCTGCTTGGTGATGTCTGATGCTGGCAAGTGGTACCACAAGGTGGTAGACAGTCTCAAAGTTCTGTTTCTCCAGTGTTTCATGCATCTGTATATCATCCAAGAGCTAGATGTGGTTCAGCCAGACTGACCAGTGTTTTTAATAGTACCAGCCTTTTTCTTTGCCTCTGGGGAGGAGAATCACAGATGTTTGGCTGCTGAGTTAAGAGCTTGAGAGTGCTGCTCAGAGCTCTGTTCCCTGGAAGAATGAGGATTTTCATTACAGTGTGCATTACTTGCCTGTGGGTGGGAGCTTAGTCCCTGACCCCCTGTAAGTCCCCTCTGTGTCCCCTCCCCATCTCTAAGAACAGAAAAGTTACTGATTCATACCAGGTTGGAAATGGTACTGGATGTGTGTGGACATCATCTACAGCTGACCAGAAACTGAAATGCTGGCCAGGACATGTTGCTCTAGGATTGAAACAAGACCACTGATCTTCCAGCCTGGTGATCTTTTTGATTTATACTGACACACAATGGGGTTGTCCCCTGCATGGATGCAGTCTGGACTGCACTCTGGCTAGGTGCAGAGGCCAAGATGAAGGAGTGACTGGAGTTGTATCCCAAGGAATGACAATGGAGAGTGGGACATCTGCTGTCTAGAGAATTGTGATCATCTTCATGTGGTAAATGATACCAAGCTGTAAGTGCCAGTGACTTGTCCTGTCGCGTGGTGGCACTCCAGATAAGTTCTGCTCATGGTAGACAGCCTGCAAATTAGGTACTGAACGTAGAGCAGAACATGGCCTGGACATGCTCTGTCCTCTAGGGGCAGCACCCCACCAATGTACTGCAAGTCCACTCTCTTACTGGATGTGGACCATATGCTCACATGCTTAATGGGAGACAGACTCCACATATCTAAGCCAGGTATGGAACCGGATGTATGGCAGCCCTGCTCTGTCTTAAGATGAATCCCAGTCACCTTCCCTTTTCCATAACACAAACTGTCCATATTCCAGTTGGGATGCCAGAACTCATAGTTCCATAGTAAGAAGGATTCACTGTCAGTGGGATCATAACAGCAGCCTTGCTGTGTAAATTCCTGAAGTGTCCAAGAACAACATAGCTCTCCTCTCTATGTTGTGTTTACATTGTGTAGCACTTCCAACTGCCTTGGACTCTGTAGTGCACCCTTTCATCTTGAGACTGTGGGAAAGGGACCTGGGGGTCCTGGTGGA
>NW_010207189.1:0-10923 GCF_000695765.1 Mesitornis unicolor
CCTTTCTCCAGGAAGAGTGCAGGCACACATTACGCGAAACCCACAGCCTTTCGCGATACACAGCTCGAAACGCTCTAGTTTATTTATACAGCCCCTCCACCCTCGGCTCTTCCCACCCGTCCCCAAATTCCCTAGAAATCCAGCTAAGGCGTGAGGAAGAGGGGAAAGCGGTTTTGGAGGGGAGGGAATTATTTATTTTTGTTTTGTTTTGGGATTGTTTTGGTTTGCGGTTTTTTTGGGTTTTTTTTTTTTCTTTGCATACAAAAATAAGTGAAGAAGATTTTGCAAGGTAGGTTTCTCTGTGTGTGCGTGTGCGTGCGTGTGCGTGTGTGTGCGTGTGTATGTGTTTTGCTTTTTGCAAAGTTTCCCGATTTCAGTTGTCAGATGCTTTTACAAGAAGTAGACTTTTCTGATTTGTTCTGCTGCCTGCCTTTGAACGGACTGGACAGCGTTGCATTCCCCCCTCCTTGCAAAGAGTTCTCTAGGCTGTCGTGTCGTGTGTCCTGTGTATTTGATGTTCCTGCAGGAAAGCATGCTGGTTTGCGAGCTCAAACTGCGGCCAGGGAGCTCTGTATTTGAGACCCCCACACACTTCTTGCAGAGGCTGCAACTTTCACTTTGTCACATTTTGGGGTGGGGGGAGGAGGAAGGCATCGACTCAGCCGGGTAACGAGCTTGCAAATGAAATTTTAATTGCAAAAAGAGTCAAAGTCAGCAGCGTTAAAGCTTAAGGAGGATGGCAAGGAGTTGACATTTCTTGCATAGGGAATTTGCTACCACTGAGAATAGATTGAAAGCCCATTTTGGGGAAGAGTGGGGAAGGCAAAATAATAAGAAAGTAAATGATGAGACAAAATACTAATTAAAGTGACGCAAGAAAGTGAGAGGCTGTTACAAGCTCTAACCACCTGTAGAGGGAAATCTTTATACATAGTAATTTCTGGTAGCTGATCTATAGAGAAACTAAGGAGAATTACATGTTCCAAACTTTGCTGCTCTGTGATGTGCAAGCCGAGATGCCAAGCTGCTGGGTTAATTCTCAAGGGCTTGCAAACTGCAGAGCCTGTTAGCTCAGGAGAAACTATAATGTTTAGCAGCTACTGAGTCTCAGTCTCCACCCTGGCTGCAGCCATCTGTGGTGCACGTCCTGGGTTTCTTTAACACTGCTGCACTCCATGTGGTTAACAACAGATGTCTTACCTGAGAAGAGTGGGTTTGATTTACTGCTAATTTCAAGTGGGTTTCTTGACTGGGAAAAGTTGTACGGTCTTCTTTATCTGAGGGGAAGCTTCACAAAGTAGCTGAGGCAAGGACCCACTGCTCTAACCAGTGGAAAGCCTTTTCCCCTCAAAGAACCCTGCTCAACTTCTGTATGACCAAAAGAGTAAGAACCAACACCGTGTGATAACTGACACAGGGCACGATGCGAGTGATGTGCCACGCCTTGTGCAGTGCCTTTTCGTCTGAGGAACCTCAGTGGAGTGATGAAGCAGCCTGACCTCAGAGGGGACCCAACATGCAACTGCAGGGTGATGACCAAATGCCCCAGAAGTGTGAGGTAGCACTGGAACTCAAAGCCATGGTAGGTGACAGGTGGTGGAGAAAGTAAAAAATGAAGTGATTTGGAGGTAGCGTTTTCCTTTCTCACACACTCGTGCACCATTTTCACCGACTTTCATGAAGTGCAGATCTGTCGGGAATGGGCCTTGGTCTCCAACCCTGTTGCACTCCTGGTCTGCCTCCCCTGCAGAAATATTAAGACCTTAAGTTAGCTTGGCCTTGAATCACCTCTACTGCCATCTGTTCACCCCTTGTCTGTCATTTGCCTATCCAGCTGAGAAAAGGTGGGAAGCCTGTGGGTTATTGCTGTGAATCTTGATGGGTATGTCACTGTGGTCATCTGATTAGTGAGAACTGCAGGAGGTGGAACACCATGAGGCAGTGCCACTCTCTTCTCTCCTCTGCATAGCATTACAACTGTTGGAGTCCATCACCTGGAGGTGCCATTTTAGGTCCAACCTGTGCCCTCATAATATGCATTAGTGCCTCTGATTTCTGGTTCAATGACCTGTATCATCTGCCAAAAAAGCAAGTGGTTCTCAACCCTCATTTTCTGAAGTTTGGCTTCATCTGTTTTCTTTTCTCTGCTCCTCATCCCCGCCCCCAAATCTTTGACTGATCTGGCTATCTGAGTATTTTGAAATGCCACTGGGTTTCAAGAGCTTCAGGAGCTCCTCACTTGCTGCTTCAAGGAATCAGTCTGTGACAGGATGATTCTTTGTAATGAATTTTTATTAACTCCTTTCATTTCCCCTTCTCTGGGAACTTCTGAGGTCCTACACATGGTCTTCTCAGTACAAACTCTCTTTAACTCAGATATTCTTATATCCACTTCACCTATGAGTCACTGCACTTTCTAGCCTACAATTACATTTGCATAGTTTGTGCAATAGAGGGAATTCTCCAGCTTGCACACAGCTCATCTACCTTCCTGCAACACTCCACATGCTGTGTCTTTTCATGTCAGGTTTAGAAGGATTCTCTGTGTTGAGTGAGCTAACCAATACCTCCGTTTCTGCCCTGTCCTTTCTCTCTACTTCCATCTCCTCTTAGTCCAGCAATTAACAGGACTCCATCAATGCAGAATCTTACCCTGAAAGTGATTATCTAGGTTTAGAAGCTTCTGCTGAAGGGTATTCCTTACTAAGGCTCCTCCTGCTTTGGATGATCTGCTGGTCGTGATTTTTTCACATCAAACTATGTCCTGTGATGACACTTACCTCAAGGAGGTCACATAAACTAATTCTAAAATGAAGTTTTTATTCAAGATGGTGGTAGCATGTGCTGCCATGCAACATATTACGTGTCAGATGGACAGCCGTGTAGATGAAAATCTTGGATTTCTTCTCACAGTACCTCTCTGAATTGTCTTATCAATAATTGCATAGTACAATTAAAGACCTAGATACAATCTTAATAGTACATGGGCAGCTAAACTAGCACTTTCTTATGAAAAACCTTCAGAGAGACAACTCCATGCTACCTTATATACTGTAGGAATAAGACACAAAACTGTCTCATCTATTCAACTATATATCGAGTAAAAGGACTGGACAAAATGTCAGTGCTGGTGGTGTTCTTTCATCAGACATCTTATGCTATTTTATGACCATTGATCAATCAGGCTTCAACTGTGCTAAGTATTGTACTTTATGAGTGGATAAATGGAAAAACAAAACAATTCATTGCTTGGACTCACCTTTAGATTATAGAAAAATGCAGAAGAGAGCACAAGTCCACAAACTGGCAGAAGTATTGTCCACAAACTGGCAGAAGTGTTGCCCTCTGCCAATTTCAGTGCAGACCTCTCTGAAAGACACTCCAAACTTCATTGATGCCCATGTGCAGTCTCACTGCCAGGTTAGTCCACCTCTGTTTTCTCATTTGAAAAACTAGTATCATGCGAAGATGACTGGCTTCACTCATCCACGTACTCCATGGAGTATTTTCAATACTCCACAACATTTTTCCCCTTGAAACACCAGAATTGCAAATAAAATTGTAAGGTTGTCTCACCCTGGTATTTGCCTTATTGCAATGTATTCTTGCAAATTTTTGTTGTATAGAAGCTTCAACTTCTTCCACTTTTCAAATTTAGTCACTGGCTTCTCATTGACTTCCACAGTGAACGTGAGGCTGTGCATCTCACTCTTGCAGCTTGTGAGTTTCCGCTCCTTTTTGTTCTATCCAGGATCTCCTTCCTATCTACTCATGTCTGTCTCTTACTACGATCTTACCAAAATTATCTGCACAGCTGGAATGCCTTTCTGCAAATACTCCATTTAATTTTTCCATGTCTCTTCCAAAATAGAAAACCATGCTGGGACACAGGTCATTTTCCTCTGTTCTTCATAGGATTTAGTCTTTGTTCCATGCCCTTCCATTTGGATTGTAACCTTATGGGGCAGATACTGTGTCCTGTTCATCATTTTGTATAGTACCCGCCACACCATGGATGGTTAGGTAATAATGACATCATCTGTTGTTATTTTTCTTTTCCTTTACTCTGAATAAGTATCAGTTTTATTTTAGTGCCCCAACCTCTGTTTTCAGATCTTGGCTCCCAGCTAGAATGTCCCACGTGATTATTTTTGATTCTGTGTTTGCACAGCATCCAACAGAATGGGAGTTCAATCTGTGATTTCCAGTATACAATAAGGCTCATGTTTGAAAGTTTTAACTTGTGACATGTGTTGCTAATGTAAGGAGCAATCAACTGACACAATATTAAAGTAAAAAAAAATAACATGTATCTAAATTTAGCAGAGTACTTATTGTTAGTCTTGAACAACAACTCGGGATAGCTTTTATATGCAAACCTTGAACTACTTGGAAAATCATTACACGGAATATAATTCAGACTTTGTACCTCTGTTCATATAGTCCTACAATAATTGCAATTACTGCAAAAGTGGCACTAAAATTATGATCTGTGAGAGATTTGCAGAAGTATATGTGTTTCATCAGTAAGCTCTGCAGCAGGCATTTATAGCAATATGATAATAGCCTGCATTTCTGTGTTGCTCATCCATGGATCTCCAGATATTCGACTAATACGCAGTAAGTTATGTATGATACTCCCTTCTTCATCCAGTTCACATGATGAGCTGAGTAAGTATTAATACACATCTCCTGACATTAAGAGAATGTAAATGTAGCCGCAGCAAGGAGCAGAGACACAGCTGCTACTCATCCTTTGCTTTGGTGGGCCCACTGATGAGGGGAGAAAATGGAGAAAACCACTATGGTTCCACTACACACCTTTGGCTACCCGCTGGCTGATGGTAGTTGTGTGATCCAGTGTATGCAGTACTTCTGAAGACTTATCTTAAGGGCCTATACTCTTCGGAGTACTGAAGTGTGTCCTTCTTTCCTGTTAATTTCATTATATGTTCTGTCTTCTCAGCAGTAGCTGTTAGTCCAGTAGCTGTCACAGGTTTCCCTTGGGAAACTGAAGCATGTCTTATCAGTGAACACTTGTAGATGTTTCCACTCCCATGCACAGTCACATGAATTACCTCCTTCCAATTCATGATCAAGCAACGCCATGTACCAATAGCTGTAGTCATTTATTTGGCAAAGTAAAAGGACATGGAGTGTTATAAGTTTCTATAGAGAGGATTCAGCAGCTGGGAAAATAAAAGCCATTGCTGCTCAGCCAGCTGGTCCTCCTGGGACTTCCACAAGTTCTACACACACTAGTGGTTTGCCAGTCACAGTCAAGGAACCAGTGGCTTAATTTGTAAACTGTGCATAGCAAGGACAGCTTGGATCTTGGTGCCATTTATAGGGTTGAACTTGCTATTAGCCCACAGTGCATAAATGTTAACTGGTGATGAAAATAGATGTGCAGAAAAAAGTCATGTGTGATTTAGATCTTGTGCTCCATTCATGTTTTAATTTTCCCTGCTGTTATTGGAGACAACTTTCACAGATGTTTCTGCCCTACTGAATGTGGATTTCTGGAAGTTTGGGCTTTAATTAGCTAGGAATGCCAGTATCACTGAATAGTAAGACTTTGAGATTTTCTTACCCCTAAAGGTAAGTAGAGAAGTGACTGATAAAATTGCCATCCTGTCCTGGTTTGAATATCCACTGGATTTTCTGGATGAGTAGCAATTTTACATTGTAATTTTTGATAGCCAGACTGAACTGCATTATAAGGAAGATAAAATCAGAGGCAACAAATTAGGAAAGAAGTGTTACAGGAGGACCATAGGTCAGGATAAGAGCTCACAAGGCTGTGTCCTCAGAACCCTAGGCATCTCACCTTGCCTTTCACCTCACCATCTATGAAATTCAGCTAAATGAATTAATTTTCTTTTTCCACCCCACTGTCTTCTTCCTTAAAAGAACTTAGCTGGGTTTGTTGTTTGTTTGTTTGTTTGTTTTTCCCTGTGATTGGATCCTTTGGCTTGATGTTCTATTATCTCAGTAAATAAAGTTCTCCTAAATTATTTTAATAACATGCTACTCCATATCCCATTCTCTTCCACTGGGTCTGATACTGGCTAACTTGAGGTAAAGACTGACACAGATTTGTGGCCTTTCTTCATCACTGCCTTCATTTGTTTCTACCAGTACAAGATCCTGTATAGTGCATCTCAAAGTGTTGTCTTATCCTTTTGTTCTTGTTTATAACTCTGTCTTTAAGGTGGTTTCCAGATATGTGTGCACATTGTGTTAAAGGTCATGGGTCTTATTCATGAAAAGTTCCATTTTAAAGACTAATGAAAATAAAATCTTAGTGTAAAGGCTCATCAAATTTGTAGCAGGATGTCTCAAGGGTTATGCTCCATGTATCTGAAGTATGGTGCCTGTTCACTGTATTTCTTCCATAGGTTCAACTTTTATTAAAAAGTGATATGATTTTCCTTTTGATATCATCCTCAATATTGAGACCCCAGTAGTCTTTTCCAACAACTTCATTATGCTAATGGTTTTCTTCTTTTCATCCCTGTTACATAGAAGTATGTCTCTAGGGCCTGATTTTGCAGCCATTGGAGGAAGATCCAGTTTCTGTCCCTTTACATCTTATAGCCATTATATGTCTCTACAATGTAAACAGGAAAGCTAAAGATAACAAAGTGACACAGGAATACTGGCATTTCGATCTAAATCTGTTCGAAGTATTTACTGATGTGAGCTGTGTGAGATAACATTACCACAAATTGTCTATTTTGTTGGTTTCCTGGTCTATGCATCCAGATTTTCCAAAAATTTTGTAAAATTAATTCTTAATAACTTCTGACACAGGTGAGATTTTCTTTACTAAGATATTACACAGCCTCTCATTCTGATGTTGGAGGAAGAGCACTCCTTTCCTCCTTGTGCTTCCTTGTATGCTCTGATCTCTCTATTTATAATATTGCTGTCTTCTTACTGATGACTTTTATTGGTTATCTTAATGATATAGATATCTCCAAGAACATCCTGGTTAGGTAAGTAGGTATCGTCTTATCTTCATTTAATGGGTGGACAAACCAACCATAAAGTAATGGGCACTTCATGTGAAATTTTAGGAGAACCTAAAAATATTCAAGGAAAAAGCCTTTCCATGAGAAATTTCAGATCAACACTTGTTGCAGCAAAGTTGTGATTAGAAGAGGACTATCTAGATCCTAATCCCCTGCTTTAACTAGACATTACTCTTCTTCGTGTCCTTTCACTGGTTTATATTTTGACACCTGTAAGAGCCAGTAGATTGTTGAATAGATGTTGCTCTAATTTATTTCCATTTCAATGTGATTGCTCTTTCCTCTGGGTACTATATTTTTCTGTACAAGAGTTAACTAGTATACGTTATAGATTGCCCTGATATAAGGTGAATTATACTTAAAAAGCTGAGTTTTTTAGTGAGCTCCTTGTATATCTTGGTGGCACTTCACTCTGTTTCTGGTCATCTTCTGCTCTCTATCTGTGGAACATGTCATATGTCATTCAGCTGCCCAGGTGAACTAGGCCAAGAGCAGACTCTGTCTGTGGGAGTAAGACTGGATTAGGATAATATGTTATAGCCATTATATTAATGAATCAATCCTTGGCTCGTAAGTCAGCAGAATTCCAAGGCTCTGAGAAGGTAACACTCGAACTATAGCAAAACATTGTTAGGCTATTTTCCCCTCATTTTGCAGTTCTCCCTCTGGCTGATCCTTGTCTTGAAGAGAGAAGGTGAAAACCATCTTCCCGGCCAAAACAAGAAAGAGATGGAGCCTTGAACTTGCTGGATCAAAAATGCAAATAAGTAATGAATACTGCTAAAATAGCTTTACTTGTGAACTAAACTGCAAGTGACAGATCATAGTTGTTTTGAGAGGCAATTTTGTGCAGGCTACTTTTTTACTGCCAATAATAACAGTAGCATCCCAATGTGTGCCGATGTCCATTAGGGCAGAGTTTGGAAAGGAAGTTTCCAAAGGTGAGGACGGTTTGATATGCAGAGTGTATGTGTTAGAGACTGGGCTGCCCCCTTTGGCATCTCCAGCAGCATTAAGTGAAAGGCCACGTACCTGCAGCTGATGGGCTTACCATTGCTTCGCCCAGTATCAGTGGCATTACATTTTAGTGGAGGAAAATGTACGGGATCCATTGCTTTCATTAAGACTTCATTGGTAGAGAGGCTTAATTGTTTGGAAACAAGGAGATTGCTGATAACTAAAACATCAAGATAGAAGACAAATTTTCCTTTCAGTGCTTCTAATGATCAGGAGAAGTGGGAAATGCTGTTTGGTACATGATCGCCTGCCAAACATTCTCTCCAGTTTGGATGGTTTCCATTTATTTATTTATTTATTTTTAAGCCAGAGATTCCTTGGGCACTGGACTTTGCTTCAACCAAGCTTTTAGCAGCAGACAGGCAAGACATGAGATGGTTATGCTGAGATGGAGATGACACATTTGGGTAGAGAAGCAGAGGAGAGCAAAGGAGGAGGCAGGCTGCTTTTGTGAAATTGAGGCTGAATGATGGTACTACAGCTTCCAAAAGAACGTGTTAAACCCTTTGGTAGAAAGAGTTAGTTATTTCACTAAAATTTGATAGTTTAGGAAAAAAAAAATCCCACACACATGTAACTGCAAGGAGCTGCTCAGGATGGGAAGCAGAAAGGGAATTACAGGCATCTGCCTGGATAGGGATGGCCTGAAGTCCAGGAGCTGAAGAGCTTGCCAGTTTGGCCGCTCCTGACCTGCCACCAAGGTCATCCTTTGCACACAAGCATGTTGATACGTTTTCTCTGCAACAGAGAAAAGCTGAAACTAAACAGCTTTCATGCCCCCTCCCTGGAAGTGTTCAAGGCCAGGTTGGACAGGGCTTTCAGCAACCTGGTGCAGTGGGAGGTGTCCCTGCCCATGGCAGGGGTTGGACTGGATGATCCAACCCGAACCATTCTGTGATTCTATGGCTCATGTGCACAGAGGTGAACTCTACAGAGAAATGCAAAGCTTTTAGGGAATGTGAGGGAGGGAAGAGAGAAGGTGATGATCCCCTCTCTCCACAGTAGGCTGTGGGTTGTCTAAACACTCTTGAGTCTGAGTGGCAGATGATAGTTTAGGTGTGTACTCCTGCATCCTTAAACTTCTGTGTGGCCTAACATTTTTATTCATCCAGGATGAGCTTCGTTGCAGCTTCTTGGAGAAGGTATGTTTTGTGGCCTCCTCTTTGTCTAGGATCTTTAGGTGACAAGATCTGTCCTTGGTATAAGGTATTTCTTCATATCCTTCTGGCTTCTGGGCTACTACTACTGTAAAGGCCAGTTTACCAGGTGTATATGGTGAAAACACAGTTTAGGCTGAGTTTTTCTTCCAGGTCTGAAGCACAACATCTCTCCCAGTCCTGGGAAGATGGGCTCCTGGCTGGCGTGTGCAGAGATGTGTGAATGATGATGCGTCTGCCCGCTTCTACCAGAGAGTGTACATAATCATTTTTAAAGCCTAACCTATCTCCCTGAGCCTGGCAGTGCCTACGATGTGATCTCATACAGGTGTGTGATGCCCCCCTCCCCGAGTGCCGCTGTATCCGTAGCAAGGGGCAATGGCATTGTCTGGCTAAAAGGGAGAGAGAGGTAGAAACAGCCTTACCTCATTGATTGCAGTTTATTGACATTAGACAATTCATTGTCTGCGAAAGAAGTTGGTAATAATTAAGTGAGTTAATAAATAAGGAATGTGTGTGTACAGATTAGACAGTAAATAACTTACTGGCTTCTTGATTGCCTCAGCATTTTGCTTCTCTCCGTACAAGGTGTGAAGTGGGCTGGTGGTGGGCAGAGTGGAGTAGGGGATTCTCCATGCTCACCTTGGACAGAGACGGTCCCCGTAAACCTTGGCTTTCCCTTGGGTGCTGGTGTGCATGTTTGAGCCTGTCCCCAGGGACGGGGATGTTGTTTAATGCTTTTAGTACCATTTTCCAACGAGTGAGGGATGTGTTTAAAAATAGCAACAACCCTTTGTGCTTGCCTTTTTTTTAGGCATTTTAAGAAAGAGCTGTGTCCCTTTGTCTGGGAGATGGGGAAGACAACGTGCTCCTCAGGGTCCTCGTTAGCTCCTCTGGGACCCTGGAAGGGCTCCTGGTGGTCCCCTCCTCTTCCGGACTGCAGGTGTTAATTGTGCCCTCTTCACACTCTTAGTGGCAAGTGAGGTCGTTTCAGATATGTGTTTTGCTTAATGGGAGCTGGAAAAGGTGTGGTGCATAAGGGAAATACCTCTCTTGGCCAGATAAAGCCTGCATTTGTCAGCAAGACAATTCTCTTTTGTCTGGTTGCTACTGATGTCTGGGTTTGGGGCAGGGGGTCGGGGTGAGGGTGGGGGTGGTGCGAGTGTGTGTCCGTGTGTGCCACTGTGCAAGCCCAGGTTTAGCCATTTGCGTACAGACTATAGCAGCATTATAATTTTTAATTGCAATTTCATTTGTTATTCTTTCCCTTTCCCCCACCCCTTTCTCTCTATAATCTGGATCATTGCTCTCTGTAGCTGATTCCGTGGGAGACCAAGCAGAGTGCGTGGGTGCAGAATATAGAAAGCCAGAGCCATAGAATCTGTTATTTGCGTCATTCTATGAGACGGGGCTGTTTGCCTGACAAATATACAGAATTAATCCTGGTTTTATCAATATCTGTCTTTTGCTACAGTAGCCAAATACAAGTGTAAGGTGGTAGGGGGACTAGCTGCTGCTGCTGCTGTTGTTGGTCGGATTGGGGGGGCCGGGGGGTGAGAGAGAGAGAGAGAGAGAAAGAAAACATGCTAAAATATATTCAGTTACCTCCATGCTGTTTGCCTTACAATTTTTTTTTAAACCTGAGATTTTTATCCACATTGCCTTTTGGTAAAATTGCTAACCCCGAGAAGGGCGGCGGGGGGGGCGGGGGG
>NW_010207189.1:10954-12130 GCF_000695765.1 Mesitornis unicolor
GAGATGTTCCTCCAAGGTCTGGCTATGCAGATTGCTCTCCCTGCCTGTGTTTCTGCATGGTATATGTGTATGTTTTTTAAGAAATATCTCCCTATTCCCAGCGCATACCCCCCCCTCCCCCCTACACATATGCACACCCCTCCGGATTTTTGTGCAACTGTACAGAGGGCTGCACAACACAAAATATGGGGCTTGCTAATTAACTCTTTTCCTCGAATTGAAGTGCCTTACTGCAAGCACAAAGCTCCAAGCACAGACATCTTTTATGATGAACTAGAGCCTCTGAAGAGGAGAATCTGAACGTGACGTCAATAGCTGATAACTGACGCAGCCTTGCAAAGGAGTCTCAGGCTGGCTCCTTGCAGCCTGCAAGCCCTAATGATTCTATTTTTTCCCCAGTCCCCCCTCGTAGTGAATTACTAGAACGCAAACACACACACCCCCTTTTTCATATATATATATATTTATAGATCCTTTATTCTCCAAACAAAGGATTTTTAAGGGGGAAAAGGCACTGGGCGGGGAGGAAATAATTTTTTAAAAAAACAACCCTTCTTTGTGCTGGGTGCAATTCACTATATGAAACCATCTCTGTCTCTCGGCAAAGCAAGCATCCCTGCCTGAAATCCACATTTGTGCATGATGGCAAACTGGTGCATGGTGGTGGTTGTGTTTTTTCCAAAGCCCACTTTATAAAGACACTGCAAGAAGACAGACACAATAATGCTTGCAAGGCAACAGGCAAAGAGGCACAGAGACAGACTCAATGCAACTGTGGATTAGGGGTTTGTGCAATAGGACAGCATGGAAGGCGGTCAGTTTGGGCTGTTTGGTTTGTTGTGGGTTTTTTTTGTTTGGATTTTTTTTTAATTCTCTGCAATGATGCACCTAAAGCAACTGTGGATGGTGGTGCAGAATTAAGCTGGGGTAGGGGGGGTGCGTGGTTGGGGGTGGTTGTGTTGTAGGGGGGCAGACTTAATGCACATTTAATGTTTTGGACGTAGCGTTCCAGCGAAATGCCTTTGTGTGGGGATTTTTTTCCCCAGTACCTGCTAAAAATAGCATCAGGGTTTTGATCGCGTTCCAGAAATAGACAGAGGGTTGCACTTGTATAAAAAGCGAGCGCGGGTGGAAGAAAACCTGGACATCACCGCAGTATTTTTTTCCAACTCCTGT
>NW_010207190.1:0-5636 GCF_000695765.1 Mesitornis unicolor
GTGTGTGTGTGTGTGTGTCTGTGTGTGTATTATCTTGTATAGTTTCTGTGTGGGGTACTTCGTGCCATAGTTTCCCAACCTGCCTACTGCCCTGCACTAAGTCCAGGCTACCTGACATGAAATGTGCCAACTCTGTGTTTTCTACTGGCATTTGGTTACAATTCTTGAGGCAATGCTGCTGTTCCTGCAAAATCTGCCCTGGGGGTGTAAGCCAACATGACTTAAGGTTTAGATGATGTAAACCTTACTTTCCTCCTGTCCTCCAAGAAGGGCTAATAAAAAAAAACAAACCCCAAACAAGACAAAAACCCCACAGGCAGCCTGTTTAAAAAACCCAGCCCACCACAAAACCCCAAAATAACCATTCCCCTAATTGCTTGCAAGCCAAATGCTGCAGCACTTGCTACCTGGAAGTGTAACTGTCAGCATTCTCCAAGCAGAGGTGTGAGAATCAGGGTAATTTTCTTCACCTCTGTTAAAATGACAGTGAAAAGCAAAAAGATGGGGCGTGGGGTGGGTGACAGCCTCTCACTGCAGAACTTTACAAACAGACCCAAACAGCTTTGGTCTGAGCAGAACTGAGGCTGTTACTGGAACTACAATCCTGACTTGCTGGGGCTGTTGCTGTAAAACACCTCTGGTTTGGAGGAGTTGGGTTGGGTTTTTGACAGGCTGGCGTTTTGTTATTTCTTTTCAATGCTGGTTACTCTCCAAGACATGAAGTGTCTCTGAAACAAACTTAAAAGTTACTGTTGCATAGAAAGTACAATAAGATGTTGCTTACTGAAACCTTTTTCCTAGGTAAATCCATTGTGTGTACCCAAGTTGTCCCAGCACAAAACTTAAGAAGCCTCTGTGAGAAGCTGCGAGGAACAAATAAGAGCAGTAAGAGATCCCAGGGTGAAGCACCCAGCAAGTCTGTCAGTGAGTCAGCTTTGCCAGCTGCAGGGGACAAACCCTGTGCTCCCGAGACACTTGGAAAACAAATTCAAGACTCAAAGAGCTTCCAGGAAGGTGATGGCGCTTTGGAAATGAAGGCAACAGACACGCAAGGATGGGATCAGGTTCCTGATGAAGCGTACGACCTACTTGATAAGCTACTAGACTTAAACCCTGCAACAAGAATAACTGCAAGAGATGCTTTGCTGCATCCTTTATTCAAAGACATGCGGCTCTGAAGGAGATACCGTATTCTGTTACTGCCTTCACACATTTTATGTGGAAATGACACACGGAGGTAGTTTTACCTTCTTGCCCTCAACGCTTACACTCATGAAACACCATCACACTGTGCACAGAACTACTGACATTTTGCCTTGTGCAGTCGCACTGCGAATGTGAGTTTACTTTAAGAAATACATATTAAGTTACATAAACATCCGTAACAGTCTTATCCTAAGACGCTTCTGAGGGGTTATTGCTGTGCATGCCTGTTCTCTCAAAGTTCACTTTGACCAAAAACTACAAAGGATGAAGTGCACAAGCTCTGTGCTTAATTCTTGAGATACTCCCTTAAATTTGCCAAGTTTGCCTTAAGGTATGACTGAAATAATGTGCTTGAGAGACTTCTTCCCATACTTGCGTATCTCTGCTTCGTTCCTCAGTTGTAGGTGAGGGACTGAAAAGGGAACAACGCGTGTTCATTTTGTTCAGACCATTTTCAGAGAACAGTATTAATTTGGGGGTGTTGCTGGAGGAGGGGCCAGGTGCTGCAGGTTTTATCATCAAAAGAAAAGTGTAAGTGTTTTAAAAGTGCTTTTCTGTTCCTGTCTGGTTTTTCCTACTCGGGCAATGGCAGTAAATGCAGTCACTCATGTTGTATACCCTGTGTTTCCTCTGTGCCATGGGCAGCTGTCAGTACTCAACAGCTGCTGCCTTCAGAATGTCCTGTGTGACATACATAGGTTTGATTTCTGTCATGGAAGTTGGTTTGTATTTTTTTTAATAATATCTGTTAAATAAAGGATTTGTTTTGATAACTTCAGAAGCCTAGAGGCGCTTCTATAAAAATGAGTCAGGTAAGGTTTTCCTGTGGGACGTTTCTGTTCAGGATGAATTAGGCACATTTGTTTCCTGCATAAATTCCTGAGTGATAGAAAACACTTTTCAGATAGCTGCCTGTCATCATGGAAATACCTCAATTATCAGAGAAGTCTTACCACAGAGTTAGAAGCTAAGTGCTAAGTAGGAAAATAACCTTAATAACCTCTAACCCTGTGCAGAGGAAGTTACGTTATGGTCAGCAGAAGTTACCCTAAAACCCTTGGCAATTCTGGAGACTGAAACCTGGAGGTTTTATTCCACGTACATTCCTTGAAATGCAAATGGAGTTGTTGCTGTAAGAGGTTACAAGCTGTTCTGAGAAAAGATTGCTGCTTTGACAACTTCTGTATGAGCCCCCTTGAGTGAGCTGCTGGTTATGACCGGGCAAAGGTCCTGACCAGGGCTGGGGCTGGAGACATTATTTCAATAGACTCAAAAACTCAAATATATAGAAAGTGATGGAAATGTCGCTCTGTTCCTGGCATCAGCTGTTAGAGAAAAATATTTGCAGATGTCAGAATAGTGATTGCAGAAAATCCTGAAACCCACAAGACCCCGGGGCCCAGGTCTTAGTAATTTTTGCTGTTTATATAATTTCAACACAGCACGTCACTGAGAAGTTATTTCTCTAAAGGAACTGTGGCCAAAGTTGGCAAGCGAAGCTGTCTGCCAGCGTCTGCAGATGTATTGTTTCCTCCTCCTTCGCTCAGGCCATCTGTGGTCTGAGGAGAGCACCACCAGACAACGAGCAGAGCTGTGTCACCCATCTATTGCCAACCTTCTGAACCACTTCAGCTTTCTGAGCTTTCCTGCGAACCACAGCGGGCACTACAGCAATTAACCACCATGACAATTCAATAGCCAGAAGGTAAAACCATTGCTAATGGTGTTTTTACCAAAGCATTAAGGGTAAATAGAATTCTGTAAGGAACAACTCTAAGCTCAGGCTATTCCAGGAGAACACGCTGCTTTTCCTTCCTGCAGAGAGCCATTTACTTCGGTCTGGAGAGCTTTTGGGGGGAAGGATGAAGTGAAAAGAAAGATGTCTGAACAAGCATATGCTTACAAAGTACTTTTTGTAGCGCTCTACTGAAGAGTGAAAGGCAGGAGGAAAATGTTAAATGCAATGGGCTCTCATTGAAAATTGTAAAAGAGAAAATTAAAGGAAACCCTAGGGGTGAGCAGTGGTTGCCACTGAGTCTTCTGCTTCTCTCCTGTGACTCGAAGAATCTCAAAGCCATTGGTAAAAGCCAAGTACCAAAACTCCTTTAAAGTGTAATTACAAGATTTGAGATGTTTCTAAGCTGTGAATCTCCTACCATGAGAGCTGCAATAAGAAGCAAGCACAGAAATGACATCGCTGCAACACACGCATGTTCAGCCATGAGGCCACAGCTGGATTACTGTTAAGCCCTGGACACCACGCTATGACAAGGATATGAATGAACTGGAAAGAAACCAAAAACGGCAGCAAGAAGCAGCGTGGACTTGGAAAGATGAAGAGAAACTGATATCTAGGATCCTGAGAACAGAGTGCTGGGAGCAAATCTGAACACATGCTTGTACCTCACCCAGGGAAGATGAGCTATTCCCAGTATGAAGCCAGGGTAGGTGAGGAAATTGTGACACGTGTTAACTTTACAATATTTCTGCTAGTTGTAAATGGTCATTAGGAAACAGGAGGACATCTTCCTAAGAGTGTCTGAGGAAACACCTGCAAAACAGCAACAACGTCTTTCTGGATACTGCTCAGGGATAAATGAAATTCTAAAGTCTGTTGGGTTTGTAGTCCTGTTGCTTTTGAGATTGAACTCAATGAAGTGTTTGTTTAAAGCAAACTTCTACATGGATAAGAAAATAAATGGGACATCAATATTGTGTCTGAGAGTATTCAAAATCCCAGAATGTGAGGAGTTGGAAGGGCCCTGGAAAGCTCCCCCAGTGCAACTCCTGCCAGAGCAGGATCACCAGAGCAGTCACACAGGAACACGGCCAGGGCTTTGGGTGTCTCCACACAAGGAGACTCCACAACCTCTCTGGGCAGCCTGGGCCATGCTCCATAACCCTCACACTGACAAAGTTTGGCCTCATCTTCAGCTTGAACCTCCTGTGCTCCAGCTTGGGACCATTGCCCCTTGTCCTGGCATTGGCCATCCCAGAGCAGAGCCTGGCTCCTTCCTCCTGACACTGCCCTTTCCCAATGGATCCCCAGGAATGAGGGCACCCCTCAGGCTCCTCTGCTCCAAGCTCAAGAGCCCCAGCTCCCTCAGCCGCTCCTCAGCAGGAGATGCTCCACTCCCTCCAGCATCTCTGTGGCCCTGCTGGCCTCTTTCAAGCAGTTCCTGTCCTTCTGGAGCTGAGAACTCAGAACTGGACACAACGTTCAGTATCCTGCTCTTATTGTACATATTTGCCATATCTAGAGTTAACAAATGCAGTGGTCTCCAGCAAGTGAAAGCAATGGGGATCCAATACACAGCCAAGACTTCCTGTGCAGCTGCAAAGGCTCCCCAGAATCCTCCAGTGGCCTCAGGTGTGATGGGATCCCGAAGTGTTTCCAAAACTGCTCCCTATCCAGCCAAGTTCCTGTGGGCAGGAGCTGCTGGCCCTTACTGAAGGAGATTTCTGTTGCAGGGTGCCTCTGGCACAGGTAATGTAGCAATCAGTGCACTGTGGTTTTGCAGGAATAAAACACACATCAAACTCACCGTAGTCTTTGTAATCTGCCCTGGTTACAATGAAACATCTTAGTCTGGATACGGCTGCCAAGCAAAAAGCTATTTCCTTTACAAAGATTGTTTCTTTTCCCAGCATCTTTCTGACTGTTAGATTCAACTAGGCAGCAAAATTAAATAAAAAAAATAATCTTTAGAGCTTTCCTCAAATATTTGCAGGTGCTGAAGAGGGATGTTCCTCTTCTGAGCTAGAAGACGCATGTAAAAGAAAGTGTTTGGATTTAGCAGGGCACACCTGAAAGGCAGATCACACCAGAGCACAGAAGTCAGTAATAACCAGTTTTCTCCTGTTTGCTCCATTTCTCACCACATTTCATTTGGCTATGGGGAGAAAATGACTGACTGTTGAAGGCACTTAAAATAAGTGCCTATAATAACAATAAACAGAACAGCATTTTAAAGGAAATCAATGCTTTATGGCTTCATTCATTGCTATTCTGTAATGAAACAACGCAGCTCAATTGGTAGGCTTATAGCAACGGCTCAGTTCTTTGAGACACCATTCAAGCAATGTTCTTACCACAGCATAGTTGTAAATGGGGGGTTTTTTGGTATGTTTGGGGTTTTTTTTAAGTACACAGTGAATTTTTCTACTAATGGACCCACAGCATGTTCCCTTCAAGTTTCTCTTGTGCCTTTTCCAGCGGGCAGAGCGTGTAGCAGGTCAGTGGTGTACACGTGTGGTCCGTGCTCCTTTCTGCGGCTGGCCGGGGTGAGGGGTGGTCAATATTTCAACTGGCAGCCTGCACACAGTGGGTGGCAACCAGAGAGCCCCTTGATCACAGGGTTATGGAGGCTGGCACACAGAGCTTTATTCCTCTGGTAACGCCTGGTACCACTGCGGCATGGGTCCAGTAA
>NW_010207190.1:5656-12828 GCF_000695765.1 Mesitornis unicolor
GTACAGATAACCCAGCTGCCCGCGGGACTTTAAATGTGCCTGTTGTACACTTAATGCTGCCTCCCCATGACTCAGCCCTTTTTCTTTTCATATCCTTTGACTCTGCACTAATGCTGCGCCCATACAATGCTTTATTGTGTCCTGTTAAAAACCAGCCACTCTGAGCATTCCTGAGTATCCCCAGAGCGCTGTTTATTCCATTTCTGGAAAGACTTAAACCCTCCCGTGGGGATACGGCAGGGAAGAGGCTGGTTTTGTTGCATGTTATTTGCCTTCACAGAATCACAGAACCACAGAACGTTAGGGATTGGAAGGGACCTCCAAAGCTCATCCAGTCCAATCCCCCTGCCGGAGCAGGAACACCCAGATGAGGTTACACAGGAAGGCGTCCAGGCGGGTTTTGAATGTCTGCAGAGAAGGAGACTCCACAACCTCTCTGGGCAGCCTGGGCCAGGGCTCTGTCACCCTCACTGAGAAGAAGTTTCTTCTCCAGTTGAAGTGGAACCTCCTGTGTTCCAGTTTGTGTCCATTACCCCTTGTCCTATCATTGTTTGTCACCGAGAAGAGCCTGGCTCCATCCTCGTGACACTCACCCTTGAAATATTTATAACCATGAATGAGGTCTCCCCTCAGTCTCCTCTTCTGCAAACTAAAGAGCCCCAGCTCCCTCAGCCGCTCCTCAGAAGGGAGATGCTCCACTCCCTCCATCATCTTTGTGGCCCTGTGCTGGACTCTCTCCAGCAGTTCCTGTCCTTCTTGACCTGAGGGGCCCAGAATTGAACACAATATTCCAGATGCAGCCTTGTTGCATAAAGTTCTGTCATGGTTTTCAGAAGAGTCCAATTTCAATTTAAGCCCTAATCACACCTTTGTTTCAAAAAGACTAAGAAGTGTTTTACCTAAGGTATCCATTCCGTTCATTTCTTCTATGTGGCATAAACAAACTGCTTGTAACAAATAACATACAATTCCTTTTACTTCCTAGTGAGAAGAGACAGGGATGTAACCTGACAACTGGAATGTTTGAAGAAAATTAACTTTTTATGATGAAAAGTTATACAGTTTGGTTTAATGAACCCCACAGATCACGTCTAGCAGGAGCAGCTCATTGAGAAAATCTCTTGTGTTCTCTATTTGTGTTTCCTCACCACCTCTCCCCAGAAAATCCCACCAGAGGATCAGGTTCCTGCACTCTGTGTTGCCCTGAGGTATTTGTCTTTAATGATTCTTTCACTGCTCTGAACATTACTGTGCATTATGTGCCACCCACCAGTTATTCCCATCTCTCCTCTGAGTCCTCTCGAGTCCTGCTTCTGTTCTGCTGTCCATTTGCTTGCTTCAAAGATCTCAGTTACCAAAACTCCTCACCTGGCAGTGTAGGTAAGAAATTCTGCAGTTCTCTGCAGCATCTCATGTTCCTTGTTCATAGCCTTGTCTTATCTGACCTGGAAATGCCAATTCCAAACGAAAAAGGAAGTCTTAACTTCTGCTGAAATCCCTACCACTCGTCTACACGCCCGTCTGTCTCACACTGGAGGAAAGTGCTGGAGTGTGACAGTAACACCACGCTCAGAGGACACAAAATGCTACAGTCAGCCCTTTCCTTGCTTCTATAAAGAAACACCTTTTGCCTTCGCCAGATTCATACTTGGCTTTAATATTTGTTTCAAAGTTGCTTTCAGCGCTCACCATAAAGTTATTCTGCCTTCTGAGTGCCAGCCCTCTCCCATGGGCTGCCTTAGCTACTCACGGGGCTCCTCCACATCCCAGAGTGAGGGGACTGTGATAACTGACTCACTGCAGGGGGTACAAGGCTCGGCTCAGGGAGCTTTTTGGGTTTAATGGCTTGAACTGGGGTACTTCACAGAATCCCACAATATGAGGAGTTGGAAGGGACCTGGAAAGCTCCCCCAGTCCAACCCCTGCCACAGCAGGATCACCAGAGCAGTCACACAGGAACACGGCCAGGGCTTTGGGTGTCTCCACACAAGGAGACTCCACAACCTCTCTGGGCAGCCTGGGCCATGCTCCAGAACCCTCACACTCACAAAGTTTCTCCTCATCTTCAGCTTGAACCTCCTGTGCTCCAGCTTGGGACCATTGCCCCTTGTCCTGGCATTGGCCATCCCAGAGCAGAGCCTGGCTCCTTCCTCCTGACACTGCCCTTTCCCAATGGATCCCCAGGAATGAGGGCACCCCTCAGGCTCCTCTGCTCCAAGCTCAAGAGCCCCAGCTCCCTCAGCCGCTCCTCAGCAGGAGATGCTCCACTCCCTGCAGCATCTCATCTCTGTGGCCCTGCTGGCCTCTTTCAAGCAGTTCCTGTCCTTCTGGAGCTGAGGGCCCAGCACTGGACACAGGATTGCAGGTACAGTCTCACCATGGACCATTCAGCCCAGCACAGAAGTGCCCTGCATGCGGTTGTAGCCAAGCAGTGACCGCCCGCTGGGATCCTTCGCGTGTGTGATCTGGCAGATGTTTTCCATTGCGGGGCTGCTTGCAGCTCGCTCTGTAACTTGAGAGCCATGTTCATTACGGTTGCTTCATGAAAAAGCAGTGTGTATTTTGTATTTATAGGTATTTACGCCAGTTGTCTTCATAAAAATCACAGCATTCTGGAATATTCACTTACAGGCAGCCCATTCTGGGAGGGGAGAGGGGTTCGAGTTACCTCCTAATTGCTATGCTTTCCCTTTGCTAAAAATCAATGGTTCCATTAATTTGATGCGTTGTGACTTAGATACGGTAAATCTCCTCACAGCCAGCAAAACGAGGACTGCAGAATGCCTGGTAAATTCTTTTGGACATGGATGCAAATATACTGGACCAACAGCGCTCCAGAACTGCATTCCCTTGCATTCTTTGAGAGCTTAGAAAATGACACTTAATCTAGCGTTTTTCCTTGAAACATTCCCATGAAGATTCATCACCTACAGATTTCATAGGGCACTTAAAACTGATTAATAAAGCCTGCTGTTTCTAGCCAGTTTGGATCCTAACGAATTTGCTAAGACATTACCGTGCCACATGAGCTGATTGCTCGTGCTCTCACACCCACCTTTAGGACTACAAACTGATCCTTGCAGATGAGAGGATAATAGCTGTAATAATAATAATAATAACAACAACAATAACAGTAATAATAACAACAACAATAATAATAACAACAAAAATCTGGGCATACTTCACTCTGCTTACGGCCTCCTGGTAAAATCGAGCTGAAAAATTAAAATTACTCTACCCAACCAATTATTTTTCAAGTGCTGACTGGCCATAATCGCAGGTCGTGATGGTATTGTCATGCTCTATCATGTATTAATTATTCAAAAAAGCTTGCTGGTTTTAACCCTGTACTATTTGCACATCAGGGCCATGAAATGCTGAGACATAACCACACATTTAAATTGTAGCTACAACATCTCTGTGTCAGTTTTAAGTGCCTCAGTACATGCTGAGCTTTGGCAAGCAAACCTGAAAATCAGCTCGACGACACAACTTTCAAATATTAATGTCACTCATCCCCTGTTGCTGGTATCAGCCTAAAACAAATGCTAATGTGCAGCATTCAGAGAAGTCTCAGAACATCCAGAGGGTAAATTCAGCACTGCGATTCAGCCAAGTGCACGTTGTTTGGGTTAAGTCCAGCAACCAACTGGAGTTTGCAAAAATCTGCATGATTTTACTGGGAAGTATGAGAAAAGCTTTGGTAAAAACTGGGACTGCCTTAAATAAGAGGTTGAAAGGAAAACTCAGGTGGCACAGGAAGAAACACACCTGCAACCACTGCAGTGGGAGAGGTGTGCTGACCTCTCAGAGAGCAGCACAGCTCCACTCAGCAGTGCCCTGAGGTGGCTTCATGGCCCCATCCACGGGTGTGTTTCCAAAAGCGCTGCTGGGTGCTGAGGGGGGTCAGTCAGCGCCACACGGCTGTGCCCGTTCTCTTCTGTGCCTGCAGGGCTGGCACCCCCTGCCCATCGCTTCCTGGAAGTCTGCTAGGGAAGGGACGGAGGAAACTGGGGATGTAGTGCTATGCTACCTCTGCTGGTTTCAGTGTTTGGGGCAGGGGCAAACCATGATCCCAAAAGCACTGCAGCTGGCACAAAGCGTCCCCATGACCGAGCAAGAATCACAGAATTGCTCAGTTGGAAAAGCCCTCTGAGATCATCACGTCCAACTGTTCCTGTCTACCCCCTAAACCATATCCCTAAGTACCTCGTCTGCCCGCTCTTTAAATACATCCAGGGATGGTGACTCCACCACCTCCCTGGGCAGCCTGTTCCAGCTTCTGACGACCCTCTCAGGAAAGAACTTCCTCCTTATCTCTGACCTGAACCTCCCTTGGCACAGCTTGGTGCCGTTTCCCCTTGTTCTATCCCCCATCACCTGGGAGAAGAGACCAGCACCCACCTCTCCACAAGCTCCCTTGAGGCAGTTGGAGGTGGTGATGAGGTCTCCCCTCAGCCTTCTCTTCTCCAGGCTAAACAAGCCCAGTTCCCTCAGCCGCTCCTCATCAGGCTTGTTCTCCAGAGCCCTCCCCATCCTTGTGGCTCTTCTCTGAACACGCTCCACAATCTCAACATCCTTCTTACAGTGAGGGGCCCAGAACTGAACACAGCACTCGAGGTGCGGCCTCACCTGCCCAAGGGAGCTGTGGGCACAGAGGAGCAGCACCACTGGTTACAGGACCTCAAGGTGGTGGTTACCAGGGGTGCAGCTCTTCCGGGGCACCACTTACAGCCCAGCAGAAGAAACCATTCCTCTGCAGTGAACATTGGTCCAAGTAATCAGATGTGGCAGCTACCCAGAGCCAAGAACACCACAGTGCTGTGGGGGGGTGTTTCCTCATGCAGGGTTTTGGGGCAGGAGCAGGGAAGTGCCCCAATGGGGCATCCCCTCTGCACCCCCAGCTCAATAGAGCAGCCTGCCGCCTCCCCAGTGCCATGGGGCCCTGCACAATGCGAGCAGCAACCCTCCCCTTCTCTTCCTCCTAATCTTCTCCAGTTTGTAAAGCTGACAAGCAGAGGGTAATAGATGGCTTTTAAAGATATGCAGCTTATTTATCAGTAGGAATGGAGCTGGGTACAGCAGCACAGGATTTTTGCCTTATCAAAGCAGACAAAGAACTGAAAGATGGATGCTACCATTTACCACAATAAATTCCAATTCCCATCAGACACTAATGAGTCATTAACATCCCCCTGCTCCGATGGAGGGAGATCTTCCTGCTGGTCTGCGTTCCTACACTGGCTTGAGGGTTTTTCTTGAGCTGCTTCGCATAGTTAAGAGAAACTTATCACTTGTTGGTAAGCCTTGGGTCAGAAATAAGTCTGACAGCAATGAGCAAAAGGTGTTTTCCCTCCCCTCTTTGACTTCTACATTCTCCTTCCCAGAAATGAGTATATCAAATCTACGACGTGTGATGAAGCGTTACCAGACCTAAGCACAGGAGTGATCTTTACTAACTCTTCCCAGACTTGCTGGTGACCTCGTGCATGACTTGGAGGAAGAGTCCTCCAAGTTGAGTTCCTTCATTTGGGTGGAACAAAGCAAGAGCTTCTGGTGTCTGGGAGAACAGAGCTCAACCCAAAGGCTTCAGAGTTGGTGCTGTTTTCCCAGTAGCTTTCCAGGTATCACATCAGTGCCAGGGCAAGAATGTAATTGCCTCCAACCATCTTCAGGCACAGCTCTTCTTAAAAGATTCTCTTTATCATAAGGGCCAGGACAACTGAGACTGTAATTTAGAACTTTATTGTGGAATAATCTATAGGATATATGTACACAGACTGCTCCAGCTTACAACCAGCATGAGTGCAGAGAGAGACTGGGCAGGCAAAAACCAGAAGAAAATAAATGACATGGAAATGCACAGGAGGAGCAGCAACAAAATGAAATGGGAATGAAGAGATGGGAGGAAGAGACATTTGTTTTCTTAGCTCGGAGGAGTAAGAAGGAATGAGCCTGCTGCGAGTTTTCACAGCCAGAATCCCTCAGATAACTGCATGAATACGGGTCAGCCTGCACACTGCAGTGTTACTGAGCACACTGCGGTGTTACTGAGCACACTGCAGTGTTACTGAGCACACCGCGGTGTTACTGAGCACACTGTGGTGTTACTGAGCACACTGCAGTGTTACTGAGCACACCGCGCTGTCTGAAAGTGATGAAAGAGCAGAGTTTTTTGCAGGCCATTTGTGTGCTGGGGCAGGTGTGCACCACCAGCAGTCCCCATCCCCTGCGTGTCCAGATTGGAGACACAACACGAACCAGCTACAGCTCCTGTGGGGCTGAGGCACCAAGGGTCACAGAATCACAGAACCACAGAATGTTAGGGATTGGAAGGAACCTCCAAAGCTCACCCAGTCCAATCCCCCTGCCGGAGCAGGAACACCCAGATGAGGTTACACAGGAAGGCGTCCAGGCGGGTTTTGAATGTCTGCAGAGAAGGAGACTCCACAACCTCTCTGGGCAGCCTGGGCCAGGGCTCTGTCACCCTCACTGAGAAGAAGTTTCTTCTCAAATTTCAGTGGAATGGTTTGCAGAGTGGTCCTCCCCTCTGCAAACCTGGCGTGGGGAGAGAGAGGAAAGGAAGAGAGAAAGTTTGGGACCACATCTCGCCCCGCTGTGCAAAGGCACTGAAGCTAGGGAACAAACTCCATCCTGCTTGAAAAGTGCTTCCTAAGCACAACCCAGTGAAGTAAGGCACTCAGAGTAGTGATCAAAACCAAAGCCACTCCCCTTGCTCAGCAGCTCACGTCAAAGCGGCTTAAGCACACGCCTCAAGTTGAACAGATGTTTAGGTTTCTGCTGAAGCGGGGCCTGTGCTGACTCTGCACTGTTGCAGATTTACAGGGCTCGCTGGCAGCAGCTGCAGGCCCCAAATTCCGCTGGTACCTCTGCTCTACTGATATGTGCTCCTTGGTATGCACGCTCTGCAAACACTGGCTCAGAAGCCAGATTTCTGTAATGTACACAAAGCCATAAAAGTACCTCCCAAACTCTAGCAATCTAGTAAAATCAAATAAAGCACATTAATTTATTGAAAATTAAATATGTATATTTGTAGGTGACATAGGTACAAAGTGTTTTCATAACATGATTGACCCAATGATCCTAAAATGCCGCATTAAACCAATAGGGCAGAGGAACCTGGGCAGGCTGAATCCATGGGCTGAGGG
>NW_010207191.1:0-3687 GCF_000695765.1 Mesitornis unicolor
TCTCTCTCTGACCCTTAAACAGAGACAACATACCAGGTAAATTATTGTCTTTAGAGAGGAAGAATTGTCTGCAAGGAAAAGAAGCGAATAAGAAATTTAAGAATACAGACTCAGTCCATTATGGTTGGACTCGATGATCTTAAAGGTCTTTTCCAACCGAAACCATTCTATGATTCTATGAAAAGACTTGTTAAATGAAGTCTGTGTTTTAAGTATAAATGTTACACATGCAAATCTATGTGCAGAAACATCTATGATCGAGAGGTTTGAGCTGTATACTCGTGAGGAGTACCTGAACTTCCACACGCCAGGTATTTTGCAGTTTAACTGGCAAATGGTCTAAAGACAGTAAGGAAAAATATTGGCATAACATAATTATTAGGTTTACCATAAGGGATTCAGAACAGCTCGACATGTGGTCCTACTGCACAGAACCGGCTCATACTGAATAGGAGGCAAATCTGGTCGCTCTTTCAGTGGCGTGAAGAGGGCAGCCACCGGGACCACCATTCTTGTGGCTTCAAGACGACTTGAAGGCCAAACATTCCAGCTGAACCGAACTCCATCCCTGTCCTCATTCTGCTGGATAAATTCCAGGAAGGTTGTCATGGTCAACTTCTCTGTTTCTCACTACAATAAAGAGAGAACCATTAGCAGAATGTTGAAGCGCAAACATTTTTAACCACACAATACTAAATGTACTTAATGACAGCCACACACTGAAATACTGTAACTGAGATATATTCAATAAACACTGAGTAGTGCTTCTAAAATCCTAAGAGCAATGCAGGGAATTACAAGGTGAAACAGAAAGAAATGTACAACTCCTCGGATATGGCAACCTCCTCAAAATAACAAACTCCGATTTACCATTTGGGCACCAACCTAAGGCTTCCGACATTTTCAGCTACAGTTACTCAAAAGCTGAAGCACTGGGGAACACAGACGCATCTGAAAAGCTCAACAGGAGCCTGTGAACATGTGGGAAAGCCAGCAAGAAGCGCTCCCCCACCCCCTGACCCCAGAAAAAAACTCCAACGCTCAGTTCTATCTACACTGTCCCTGAATATGCTGTCCCCTGCTGTACGCTTCCCAGGACACTTTACAATTCTTAAGTTATACAGGGTTTTCCAGCAACTAGGATATCTAACCTCTCACTGCCTAATAATTAAGAATTTACTGTAAAAGTCTAAATGAACATCTAAGAAGCAGACTGGGAAAATACTCCTAGGTCTCATTTTGGACTGTACTGAGTTAATGAACAGCTTTAGACATGCAGGAATCCCCCTAAATCGAGATTTAAATTTGGAGTTCTTACAAACACACTGACAACCCTCTCAGCCCAGCAATTACACATGCCACGGAAGACTCCTAGAAAACTGTCCACTTCTAAAGACCCAGCTTTCTTTACCAAAATTATAATGACACTGCACCTTTAGTTTATATGAGAGGCAAAAAACTTTTCAAAAGTTCTTTATAGTTTAACTTAATAACTTGATTTTAATGCTGACTTTTAATAAAACAGATTACAACATCCACAAAACAAAGAGAACTCCCACACGTCACAGTTAATATCATTAGAAAGTAATCAACTGTCAGCATGCGATGAAAGCTGCAAAAAGCAATCCCAAAATCGCTCCTATAAAACACAGGCAGACAAGCAAACAAGTCTCTAGAGCACCCTTCTCTTAAAGTTTTCCACAGGTGCAATCACTATCACCTATCTCCACACTGTAATAGAAAACCCATGATAATGAGTCTGCCAAGGTTTTAATGGGCAATGTTATCTTACTGGTGCTGGTATTAGGAGCAGATCTACACGTCATGACAATTGCAACACAGGGAGCCACACGGGACTTTGTGCACAGGAGCACTTCCACCATCGCTTTTACTCAAGTTGCTGCAAGGCCATCGGGCAGGGAACAAAAACAAGCAAACACAAGGGGAGATAATTACCTGGAAATCATAATCACTACAGAGCGATCAGAGACAGAAGATAATTCAGCTAAGAGAGGAATGAACAGCCTGGTATCTGGAAAGAATCTACAATTTAAGAAATTACTCCCCCAATACATCAAAATCCATCAGTGTGTTGTGCAGAAGGTGAAGGAACATTATCCCTGAAAAACAGGGTATTGACACATCAATCTGCATGAGACAACAATGTTATAACCACAATCTGAATAATCTCTCCTTTCAAAATCATCTCCTCAGAAGACACAGAAAATTGCAATTTAAAGGCCATTTCAGCCATTCCATAGGCGTCTGCTACGAAGTCCACCAACTCCACCTCCATACACTGCAACATGAACTCCCACTTTCTGTACTGGACTTTCAAGTCTTTTCTCCACATTTTACTCTACCTACACTTGAAATGGTTTTACACAGATACTATTTTTACCACTCAGTTACTGCTCCACAGACACGACTGTACAAACACCAGCGTGCAGTGACTAATAAAGTGCATATACAGACGTAAAAGACTTGTTGGATTTATTGAGTTCAACACTGTCACTTTCCAGTCAGGAATGTATTTCCTGTTCAGAAGGCAGAACCTGATAATAATCAGATTTTCCACCACCTTTTCTTCCACACTCTTCTTCATTTCCAAGAGCTGTTTCCAACGTTTATGTATTTCATCATACATCAAATCTGAAGCTCACGGTCTGACAAGTTACATGTGGTTGTGATGGCACTGTTAGAGCTACCGAAGCACATTTTCTGGGATAGGTGTGGAGGTGTATTACATGAGACCAGAAGAGCAAACCCCTACAGACTACACACCTAACCTCACACAACTGAATGCCACAAAATACACATTGCCCACCCCAGAAAAGCACAGAGAAGTGATTTTCGTAACAGCTGAACAGCAACAGATATGCCATTCGGAAAGCTATCCTGTAGTTGAATAAACAGGTTTTAAATACATTACTTTGAAATCCCATTATTTCAAAATGCTTGTAGAAGCAACAGTGACGATATTTCTCCAAAATGGATTTTTCTAAAAGCTCCTCCATCTTAGCACCTTTAAACATTCACACACTAGACGTAAATGTGTCCCAATACAGAAGATGACCGAAATAATACCCACTAATCCTTGGAAGCACACACAAACAAAATCAAAACATTTCTCTCCACAGTGTTTTCAGACTTGCAGCACAGAGAGATTAGAGTCCCTCACATGGCTACATTATTAAATACCACTAAATTAGTACAGTTCACTGGGCACTTTTCTTACGACCAACCTATTCTTTCAGTTTATTATGCACTAATAAATTGGTAAAATAAAGAATATTGATAATAAGCCTTTAATTCTTTTTAATGCCGAAATCAGCATTTCAGATATAAATCTACTTCAGTTCTAACAAGGAACTCAAACACAGAAAGTGATTTAGTACTTACCCAAAGCAACAGCAAGTTGTCAAACTGAAAACATAAGTGTCATTTTCACCACACAAACACAGCCATCCTCCAAACCTGCTCTCCCAGTTTTGTTCACCGAAGGCTTTTTTTAACAACCTAAACTTTTCTAAAACCGTAGCCTTTTTTTAAACACATCTAAATTAAGAAAACACATATTCGAATGCATCAGGGCCTGCCTAACGCAGGGGTGCTTATAGCTTTAGCTATATGGCAAGGCAGCCCTGTCAGAGCCACGACGCGGGTACTGAAGAGCTCCAGGACAGG
>NW_010207192.1:0-333 GCF_000695765.1 Mesitornis unicolor
CGGCGTCCCGGCGCGGCACCCGGAAGCTGGTGGAGTTGAGGTGGAGGAAGACATCAGCAGTGCTGTCCTGGCGCAGGCAGCGGCCCTGGCCCTGGCACAGGGCCTTGCTGCAAAGCTCCGCTGCTGTCGTGACATTCACGATGTAGTGGCCCAGGTCTCCCTCCAGGTAGTTCTTGATGATCTGGCAGGAGTCCTGGGAGAAGGAGGACATCAGGAGCATGTTGGGGTGTCCCAGGGAGCACCCCAGATGGAGAGGACACCCCAGCCTTGAGTCACTGGTCCTCCTCTGGGGGCAGGTGACCCCCCCCACCACCCCCCGCCCATCATCTACCT
>NW_010207193.1:0-3557 GCF_000695765.1 Mesitornis unicolor
GGCGCGGGGGGGACGGGGTCAGGTGGGAGCACAGCCGCCCTTTGCAGGAGGAGGGGGATCCACCGCCAAGCCCCTGCCCTCTGCAGGGCCAGGCCGGGCTGGGGGCTGCGCTGGAGGTGGCGCGGCTGGAGACCACATGTTGAAATAGCGTTTGTGTCTTTGGAGGGTCTTCCCTGCATGAGGGAGCAGGGATGTCTTCCTGGCTCCTGCACGGCCTCCAAGCTCTTCACTGGTTCCAGATGCAGCCCCTGGTCTGCCCTGCCCTGCCCTGCTCTGCCCGCAGAAGTTGGTTTGAGGTTTGGTGTGATGTGGGAGCTGCTGGGAGGCAGCGTGGGCTCAGAGATGAGGGTCCACAAGGGGCAAACTGGTGAAAGGTGTAAGGGCGGCAGCCAGTGGCAGCGAGCACAGAGCATCCTCCACCTTGGCAAGTCCTCACCGCCCCAGGTCTGGTTCCTCCTCAGCCCCTGCTCGTGTTGGAACCTCCTCTTCAGAGCCTTCGTGAAAGCTCGCTTTGGGATGCACTCAAAAGCCTTGCTCCGCAGCCTGCAGCGCGGCGTTGAGCGTCGAGGTGTTCCTTGCCGTCCCCTCGGGCAGCCCTTGCTCTGCCAGCTCTCCCATCGCCGCGGGTCTGCACTGGTTTTCTCATTTCGTGCCTTGCCAAGTTTATGCGAAGCCTCATGGATGACCCTGGTGTGCTGGGCCCATGCTGGATCTCGGTGAGGAACAGCTCTGCCCTCATCAAGTTTCTTCCAGGTTGAACCTATCACCCATCACCAGGGATGGAAAAAATACTCAGGAGTTGTGTTGTGCCCCTGCCAAGCATTCAGGAATTTAAGGTTCTCCAGCTCCCAAGAAGTTTGTGATCCTGAATCGCTGCGGTGAGGAACCCCCTGGTTCGGGCGGCTGTTGGAGTCCCAGCGCTGTGACTTAGCTGGGCTGGTTGTGGGATTATGCCTGCAAATAGCTTGTGGTTTCTGTCCTCGAATGAGGAGCCCCGGGCAAGGTCTCTCTCTCTCTGTGGGTATTTCCTGACCCTCGGGTGTTTTACCAGCCTTAGCAAACCGAAATCCACTCTTTTTCCTGACTGAGCTCATAGAAAGTCTGGGAGAAGGGAAGGATCCCCAGTGTCCTGGGGCTTGGCCGTGCTCCGAGTGAAGACCTCCCAGTGATGGCTTGCAGCTCTTTTACCTTTCTGGGTGAGTGACTCTATCCTCAGCAACAGGAATAAATGCTGCTGCTCCTCTCCATCACCTCACAAGCAGTCTGCAGTGGTAACTGTAGGGGTTGGTGGGACCATCCTCCTGCCGATGGGCAAACGAGGGGTTTCAGAGGGTTATGTGGATCCCAGACGACCCTGTCCCCACCCTCCCTGTGCCACAGGGACAAGCAGGAACGTTCCCGTTGTGGAGGTTGTTCTGGTGGCGTCAAGAAACCAGATGGAAGCTGGGTGAACGTGGTGTGGATCCGAGCCCAGCTCCAATCTGGGGCTGCTCTTACCATCAAGCGTTGGACCGAAGCTGGGGCAGGTCTGAGAGGCTGCTGGCTGCTTGAGGAAAGGAGAGTTTGTGTTTCTCTTGGTTTGGCTCTGGCCAGCTTTCCCTCGGGCTCCCAGGAGGAAGAGGTCAGGCCCTGCTGGTCCTCACGCCGCCTGTCCCTGGGCTGCAGAGCAATGTGGTGCTGGCACCCGGTGTGGGAGGACACCACAGTCTCCAGTGAGCTCCCCTCAGGAGGGGCTGGGGGAAGGAACGTGAGGATAACTGAAAAATAATAATAAGCACATGCCGCTCTTCTGTTTGTGGTGGTGGTCCCCATGGGGTTGTGGTTTGCTTTATCCCGGCCCTTTTGGGATGCTTTTCCCAGTGCTGCACCCGTAGGTGAAGCCAAGACCTCGTTTAAGCTTTCCTGGAGCCAGGATTTCACAAGTAACTTATCTTTACCGTCAAAAAACCTCCAAGGAGCCAAGTGAGGTCCCAGGAGTTTCCAGGGACTGGGTCAGTGCTGCTTGGCCCGTGCCGGTGCTGGGATGGTGGTGAGGAGGGACGTGTTTAGGGGCGGGGGTGTTGCAGCATTTCCTGGGGGTTGGAGCCCCGGGGCTGGCAGCGAGGTCCTTCGGGTGCTGCGCGTGATGGTTTCTGCTTCAGCTCGCTCTGATTTGATTGCGGTGGTGACACTGTGCTTCCTTCTTCCTGCGCTTTCATTTGAGATAATTGCAGCAGATTGTGTTGCTGGAGATATTTTTATTTTACTGGGAGTTGCAGACGCGTGAACAGGTCCAGGTCTCTGCGCGTCCTGGGCTGCGGAGGCAGTGCCGGTTACGGGGCCGCGCTCGCTGGGGCCAGAAGGAGGTGAGGAGTTTTCCGTCCTCAGCGCAGGGTGTGCTTTTGCACATCGCTCCCCTTGGGTCCCCCACGCCGTAACGTCCTGGTCAACGCCTGCAGCCTCAGCACGGGGTCCGACACCCCCTTCCCCCACCTGCACGGGGAGGATGGAGGGGGGATCCTCCAGCACGGCCCTGGAGGCAGCTCTGGGGCGGGCAGGGGGTGGCGAGGGATGTTGGGCTCGGCCTCCCCAGCATCGCAGCTGGCGTGGTCTGACCCAGGAGCCTTCCCTCTTTCCCCCGGGCATCCAGGCCTTTACGTAATCTGCACGGTGATAAGAAAACGGGGCCACGCTGCGCTCGTGCCTCGAGCCGAGCGCGCGGGCAGGGATCGCTGCCGCAGCCTGGATACGTGGGCAGCGCCGGGCAGGGAGCAACGCCTCGGCCAGGCATGGAGCCGTCCCCATGTCGGGCCGTTCTAATGATGGGCAAAACCCCCAGGCTGTGACCTGGGACGAGGAGGTGGGATTTAGGGTTAAATACTGCCTGGCACAGCGATGCTTCCTCCTGCTTGGCACAATCTTTGCAGTCCTTGTAAACGGATCAAATCCTCTTCGGGAGGTATTACTCGTGTCTGCAAGCAGAAAAATCCTAAATTTGATGCATCCCTTGAGTCCCACAGAGGTAATGGTGGTTTTTTAGGCCACAATTAATGGTGGTGGTGGCCTGGCTGCTCTCTGCGATGAAAACGGAGCTAGCGTGGTTCGCTGCTGCTGCTGGGAGATTTAGAAACCACTGTAATACGTTGTAAATTGGCCGTTAAAGACGGATCAGAGCTGCTGGGTGCTGGTGAGGAGACCCCCACGCGTGCCTGGAGGGGGTGGCTGGAAAGGGGCGGCTGTGGCTGTGGCTGTGGCCACGCTGGGCTGTGTGAATGGCACCACCGTCCTGTTCCCACCCTGAGTGCGAGGAGCACGCCCGAGATCTGGGCTGTGTTTGGGTGAGTGCCGCAGGGGTGTGCGGTCGTTTTCCTTACAGCAGCTGGTGAGGTTTTTCTCTTTTCATTCTCTAAGGTTTGTTTGTCAGGTCTACCTAAACATGTGTCCAGAGTTTGTTCTGTTGGGTTTGTTGGTTTGATTGTTTTCCTTCTCTCTGCACAAGAGGATGGGGGTCAGCAGAAGGTGACCCAGGACAGATGACCTGAGTGGTCAAGGCCAAGGGCCGGGTCCTGCCCTTGGGT
>NW_010207194.1:0-246 GCF_000695765.1 Mesitornis unicolor
TCAAGCCTGACCTTGAATATCTCCAGGGACGAGGTCTCCTCTGCCTCTCTGGGCAACCTGTTCCAGTGATCTATCACCCTCGTATTGAAGAACTTCTTCCTAATATCCAACCTAAATCTACCTTTTTCTAGTTTAAAACCATTACCCCTTGTCCTATCGCTACCTGCCCTAGTGAACAGCTCTTCCCCATCTTTCTTATATGCACCTTTTAGGTACTGAAAAGTTTCTATAAGGTCCACCCAGACC
>NW_010207194.1:543-2938 GCF_000695765.1 Mesitornis unicolor
AGCTTTTCGTCTACTAGTACCCCCAAGTCCTTTTCCTCAGGGCTGCTTTCCAGCACATCATCTCCTAGCCTGTGTTGGTAACAAGGATTGTTCCAATCCAGGCGCAAGAGCCTGCACTTGGCTTTGTTGAACCTCATGAGGTTCACCTGGGCCCCTTTCTCCAGCTTGTCTGGGTTCCTCTAGATGGCATCCCTTCCCTCTGGCACATTAACCTCACCACCCAGTTTGGTATCATCAGCGAACTTGCTGAGTGTGCACCTGCTGTCAATATCATTAATGAAGACCTTAAACAGCACTGATCCCAGTACAGGCCCTTGAGGGACACCACTTGTCACCATCTTCCATCTGGACATTGAGCTGTTGGCCACTGCTCTCTGGATGCGACCATCCAGCCAATTTCTTATCCACTGAACAGTCCACCCATCAAATCCATGCCTCTCCAACTTAGAAAGAAGGATGTTGTGGGGGACCATCTCAAAGGCTTTGCAGAAATCCAGATAGAGGACATCCATAGCTTTTCCCTTCTCTACAGATGCAGTTACTCCATTGTAGAAAGCCACTATGCAGGTCAGGCAGGACTTGTCCCTAGTAAAGCTATCTTGAATCACCTCCCTGTCCTTCATCTGCCTCCATATCCCTTTGCTCAATTTGGGTCCACTATCCAGCTGGTGTCCCCTGCCAAACTCTTGCCACCCTCAGACTGCAGACTTTTATAAAGGGGCGTGGAGAAGAGGACTTGAAGACCCTGTGCAAGCAGGGTTTGGCAATAGCCAAAACCCTGCTCAGCAATACCAAAAGTCGTTTTAGGCTCACATGCGAAGTGCAGTGGCATAGGGGCTGCTACTAAGAAAGGTAGCACCAGATGCAGTGCATAGCAACATCGATGTCAACGCGGCCAAAGAGGAACTGGGCTGGGATGCCCAAAGTTGTGGGCAGCCTGCAGCAAGCTTTTGGAGCCCTGGATTTAGAGGGCTACTGGTTGCCAATGCCTTTCCACTGTGCTGCCTATGCTCAGACATCCTTTGACAGCTCACTGAAACACTGCCAAATCTCTCTACCATCCCTAAGAAAAAAAGAGGCAGTCCCACCTGCAATTTGCTGTCTCAGTGTCTGCAGAGCACTGGGCTAGGCATCTCTAACTGGGCTTATGTGGCAGGACCTGCTGCAGGCCAAAGCTGGGCCAACCAGCCCCGTTTGTAGAACCTCTGTGATGATGTATTTCAGAAAGGGTAAAAACCATGGTGCAGCAGCTGGGAGAAAGGAGTGAGAAAATGTGAGAGAAACAGCCCTGCAGACACCAAGGTCAGTGAAGAAAGAGGGGGAGGAAGTGTTGCAGGCATGGAAGCAGAGGTTCCCTGCAGCAGCCCGTGGTGAAGAGCATGGCGATGCATGTTGTTGCCCTGAAAGCCAATGGAGGTCCCTGGTGGAGCAGATATTCACCCTGAAAGCCCATGGAAGGATCATGCACGGGAGCATGTGAATATGCCCTCTAGGAAGCTGCAGCCTGTGGAGAACTGAAGCAAAAGCAGGCTCCTGGCAGGAACTGGGACCATTGGAGAGAAGCCCATATACGACCAAGTTTTCTGGCAGGGCCTGTGACCCTGTAAGAGATCCATGCTGAAGCACTCCATTCCCAAAACACTTTACCCCATAGAAAGGACCCATGCCAGAGCAGATCTTGAAGAACTGCAGCCCAGGGGAGGGACACCATGATGGAGGAGGCAAGGAGCGTGAGGAAGGAGCAGCAGAGGTGATGCATTAGGAACCGACCAGTGCTACCCATCTCCGTTCCCCTGTGCCACTTTTCGGGAGGAGGTAGAGGATTTGGTAGAGTTGGGTGCAGGGTGAACCCAGCCAGCTTGTTGGAAAACAGGAGCCTGCAGGCAACTCCCGCTCAGTACGACCCATCCCACCACCTGCTTGGCCTTGCCTTTGTCTGAAAGGGCAGCAGCAAGGCATTGCAGGAAGATGCATTCTGCTCAGCTCTGGAAGCAACGGACAGAGGGGTTTCTTGTAAGAAAATGCAGTAAGAGCTTGAGTGATCAAAATGACATAAGCCGTTCTTTGTCTGCAATTTGCACAGTGTGTGCCACATCCTGCCTCAGAGGCAGGAGGAGAACGACTAAAGTTCTGTAAATCCCCTTGGGCTAAATTAAGGTGAGCTGACACCAAACCAATTAAATGTTCTAATGTGAATAATTTTGATTTGGAAAATGTAAAAGCATTGGCAGTGTAGGTTCTTAGTGAAGTAGGAAAAGAAAAATAAGAAAAAATATCACCACCCTTGGATCCCGCAGTGATGACAAGAGTGCAATCCTGCGGTGGTGGGCAGAATGCACATGGCTCTCAGGGTCAGTGCCTTTCATACAGTCCAGGCCCTTGAGGCTGCTGTGCA
>NW_010207195.1:0-35407 GCF_000695765.1 Mesitornis unicolor
CTGCTATGTATTTGAAAAAGCTCTTTCTATTAATCCTCCAAAAAAGATGCTTGATACTGTAGCTCGTGACTGGTCCAGACAAGACTTGGGCACTGAAATAGAAATGTCATTGCTCTCTCCTCTGCTACCCTTTGTGGCATGTATCTAAGGACTGAACCACCAGTTTATTTTATCAAGACTGAACTAGATTTTTGTTAGCACACTTAAAAGAACTAAGAAAATGTTTCCACTCTTCCCTTAGGTTAGTCTCCAGAGGGAGGGGAGTGAGACAAGGCATGTCTGACCAGCACTGGCAGCTCCTTCAGATTCAGGATTGTTACAGAGATGACTGAGTCATGTAAGAGAGAGAAAACCGTACAGATCACATTTTTGTCACTTTGTAGATCAATGAGAATTTAGGGTTGCTTATGTTCATCACTGCTATACCAGAGCAGGGTAAGGACTTTTTTGTCTGGAGCAGGAAAGTCTGCATCTGTACTTTTTTCTTTTCTTTTCTGTTGCAGCACTGGCTGCTTGGGCAGGAAGAGCTTTCCAGCATGACAGTTGGCAAACCCACAACATGACAGTGCTACAGATGCTTCCTGCTGCTACCACTTAGATTTTTCTCTTGAATATTGCTTCTAGGGTTGATGCACAGATGCAAAGATGAGGTGGGGTATTAGTAGTTTCAGATTCTCAAAAGTTTTATTATTAAATACACTGTTCTGTTTGCAAGCCTGCATTGTGTATAAAGGCTGCCACCATAAATGAGACAGCTACACACTGGTCTGATTCAGAGAGTAAGGGGTAATTTTATCTTGACAGATGCTGCTTATGAAATGATAAAAATCTAACCAATGGGCCCTATTCCACTGATGAGGCATGCAAGTATAGTGAGTTATCATTAGAAAGTCCAAACTGCAAATATCTTCCCCACTCCACACCTTTTTTTAAACTCTCTTTCCCCTCCTGCAGGAAGGCTGTACACATGCCTAGCTGGATGTGTGTCAGCTTGCTTTAAGACTACTTGCAGGGGCTCTAAAATGATGAAATTTTATGCCAATCTCAGGCATAAGGACTAGTTTTGTTCCAGAGAGGGATGACTTCTGAATGGCTGAACAACCCATGTACTGTACAGTGGAGAGAAGCAGAAGATAGCATCTGCTTAATATTGCAAAATGGAACAGAGACTAACACCCCTAATTTTCTTCTTAAAACAAGTTTGCAAGAACACTGTTCAGGCTCCCTGTATCATTCTGGTGTCATCCTGTATCATTTTGCACACTTCTAATCACGAGGCTGCTGCATATGGACATACTACACCCAGCATCTCCATAACCATCCAGTTGGGATTCTGCAGAGTGTTTTACAGTGGCAGTGAACGTACAGGCACTGTGGAGACTGGTCCCAGCTGTAGGGAGAGTCAGTAGGGTCTCACAGCAGACGAGATATGCAGCACGTCAGTATCACTGTAGACCTTAAGCACTACAGAAACGAAAACTGAAGTCAAAGGACCTTCCCTTTCAAAGTTAGAAGGTTAGAGCACCACAGCTTTTGCAGATGCAATAGGAGGAAGCACACAGGAAGCACGCTCTAATGACTTCTGCCCCTTCAGACCTAACCCAGGCAGTTTTCCTACAGTATGCTGTGGGGCTGCAACCTGACAAGTCTTTTCACAACACACAACCTCTTGATGGAGACAAAATACTAAATTCAAACTAAAAAGATCACAAGGCAGCCTGTTAGAGATGATAGCACCTAACTTACTCTGTTCACTGCTTGCATTTTTTTGCACTAATTTTTACTTGGAATTTTTTTCCTGACTACTTTCACTCTAGTTTGAGAGAATTCTTCCTTAACTAGATTTATTTTGAAGAATGTAGTCTGCTGTTAGTATAAACAGCTTGTTCTTATATGCATAGAATAGACAGGGTGTGCTTTGAATTTCCTCGTTTTTGTCAGAAGAGTCCTACATGCCTGCTGCAAGAGCTGTCTTCAGTATCACTCCTGCTGCAAGAACATTTTATTGCCATAATATTGAATATGATTGTGAAACTTGTGTCTCCACGAAAAGTATATGAACACTTGCAGATAGGCACATTTCATTGTGACACACCACTTAGTTACGTTAACCACATTAAATTTTGGTATTTTAAATAAAAAGTGCTAAATTAAGTTTCCTACATCAGTTTACTTAGAGCATTTGGTATTGTGGCCTTATTACACTATCTCCAAAATATCATCGGTTACGCGAAATCATACAACGATCCATAGCAGTTATCAAATTTCAGTGTTCAGATTCACAGCACAGATCATAGTAGGTTCTCCTCCAAACCAAAACAAGAAGCTGTTGAAATGGCACAACTCAGGAGACATTGCAGAAAGAAAGGAGCGGAGCAGAGGAGGTAACCTCAGCCAGCATCATAGACTACAGTCTGCTGTGTGAAAGGCTCCATTGCAACCCAATTGCATACTTCCCCAACCAAGCAGAGCAGCTTGCTCAGAGTAAGTACAATTTTCAGAGAATTTTGCAAAACAACAGACAAGGCTTACTATATAGATATTTAACAGGTTGCAATTCATCCTTGCTTTCCACTGGGATAGCAAAAGGGATCACCAGGAGATCCTCCTTGACAACTGTCAAATCTCATTCAGAATCTTGGAGATGGTAGACTATTAGCAGCAACAAGCATTATCAGAAAAATAACACTTCCCCCTTGAATTCCATTCTTGGAAATAGCTAAGCCCTTTTACTTCATAACATTACTCTTCACACCCCAAAAGCAAACCTCTTGAGCTGTATGATGTTATTAAGGTAGTTAGTGGTTAAATGTATTTCTCCATGAAGTTTCCTCAGAAGTCTGATTTCTAAGTTACAATACAACCATCAAGCCTTGCAACATGGAAACAAAGAAGCCATGAGAGCACTTGTCTTGGATTTGGCAACATCCCAAACATAGTTTGGAAATAAGTCTTGATGGCTTAACTGTTGAAGTTGGATTGATTCTTAAGTGCCATGTTTCAAACTGGGTTTATGATACCATGCAGGAGGATGTTTCAGCACTTCAGTCTGTTTGACAATGATTATCAGAGATCAAGCATGACTTCAGAAAACAAACCCTGACGGATCTATTGGCTGTGCTGATTGCCTTCGAAGACACTAATGAAGAAAGCTGATGTAAAGTAGTATTCTCAAGTGGTATTTTATCAGCTCACACTCCCCATCCAGTGATCAAAAAACCTGTAGCACTTCTTCATTCAAACACATGTAAAATGCTGATCATGTTGGTAGGTATCAAGCTGGCACATGATCACTTAGTTGATATTCAGACTTGGACAGTTTCTGGCCCTTTTGAAAAACAATGAAGTCAGTCAGATTTAAAGCTGTAATTTTATTAAAGTATGGATATGCCTACAGAATGATTGGGGACGCCTGCTATCCTGAGCTCTTTAAAAATGGCGGTTCAGAATGCTTTTAACCTCCTACTGTAGAGTTTAGTTCATCTTTTGAGACATTAATGCCTTTGAAATGAAACGTGCTGCAATATAGTGGCCCTACGTAAGAAAACTCAAATTATTTCTGCACCTTTAAGAACCAGAACACAGCATACTAAGATTTAGGCACTCTCCCACATCCTCTAAACACACTTCTTTTAAATTTGTTTTAGTTTCAAAAGCAATGTGTTAATTATAACCAAAAAAGGCTATGACAACTGTTTTTTTCAGAAACTCAGCTATTTTTTCAATAGTTAAAATGTCAAATTTCTATTTGAATCATCCCACATTACTGTAACATTTGGTCAGCCAGCAAGCTAGTTTTACTGTACGGATTATATGGGGAATATTTGTCGGAAGCTTTTTCCTATTACATCCTTTTTAAGACCAGAATGGCAGTTTTGTAATGTCAGGCTTCCTACATTAACATTTAGAGTTTTATATGCAGTTATCTGAGAAACAGGAAAAAGAGACTCCAAATCTGGTATGACATTGAGTTCTCCAAGTGTGACAAAGTATTTCTGTAACTCAAGGCAAAGGAGGGAACAGGTAGCAGCAGAACTGATACAGCCTTTAATTTAATTTCACTGACACTTTTCTCAATTAGACAAAAACTTGTACCACCACCACTCTATGAACTAAGGTAAGGAGAAAAGTCAGCTTCTCAATTCCATTTAAATATATTTTTCAGTGCTCTTTATTCCTGATCAGTTAGAACAAAATACAGATTTCATTAACTTTATATGCCTTCAAGAACACTTTTTTTTTTTCCAGAAACTGATCTTTCCTGATCTAGTTGCAGATGTCCCTGCTTCCTGCAGGGGGATTGGACTAAGTGACCTTTAAAGATCCCTTCCAACCCAATGCATTCTGTGATTCTGATTTTTAAACACAGGTTTTTTAACACAGATTGTTGTTTAAACCAGAAAAAAAACCCCACATTAGCTTTGAGAAAAAGGAGCAAGTTCTTGCAAGAGGTTCCCAAGTAGAGAGCAGAGCAGTGAAAACATACAAATCTACAAATAAGTCAGCTTTTAATTTTTCTTTGAAATAAACAGGTTTTATTCTTTAGACATCTGAAATATTTGAAAGAGCCAAATAAAGTGAGAAATCCTCTTCTTCCTCAAGGAGCAGCTGCTTTCCACAGGTCTGCAGCAGAGCTTTCTGGAGATCACATTAAAATCTGTGGGCTTTTCTGCAAATTAGACTGTTACTTTGAGATGGCTAAGCATGTGTAGTTTGCCATATAAAACACAAATATTAGACGGCATAAGCAAAGTTTCACAGATACCCATTGAAGACAGTTTAAAAACAGGATCACAAGATAGTTCTTGTCCTGTCAGTGGGCACCACTGAGCAGAGTCTGGCTCCCTTCTTTGATTCCACCCATTACACATGCACAATTGTGGCAAATTAGACCCCTATACAGCAGAGAAGTTTAATGCTTGTTTTTGGAGGTGGGTGGTGGGGAGGAAGAGGAGCTGTTAAGCAGGTGTTTGCTACCTGCAGCCACAGGATCTGGACAGTACAGCCCAGCCTGTGCCTACTCATGTTGGTTGTGTTTTGGATCAAACATTACAGGGGCCTGCAGGTCAGGATCACTTGTTTGAGTTAGCAGATGTTTTATTATACAGCAACCTTTGCATTGCCTTTGCATGCATTTTTCCCCTATTAAGTCCTCATAGGCTTTTTATGCATATTTTAAAAGCCTTGCCCTTAGGACATTTTACTAGAAGTGGGTCTTCGAGATATATCTGACAGAAATCTACTGTAAGGTATAATGCTTTTGAAGTTTCTCGCCCAAGGCTTAAATTTAAAAATGTTACCTTAATTCTCAGCACCTGTGCATCTGCAATCACGACCAAAGTCCTCCTGCATGTAGAGCTGGAACCTTGTCTATATACCAAGGTATTTTCATATAAGCAGTCACAGAGGTACAAACAAACATCAAGGGTAAGGGGTTTTAATGAATTACCTGGGAGAAACATTTGGTCTTAAATGTTCATTCTCTACTGCTCATTCTTATGTTCATTCACTGTTCATTCTTATCTAAAACCTAATTCTTCAAACCTTCACACAGTTTAAAAAGTGGAAGGAGGACTTTATTAGAAACACCAACAGCCACACTGCACAGCAGTTTTCCAGTGTGTTTACTGACAGTGGGTGAGATCCTGAAGTAAAAGGCATAAGAGAAAATCATAAGGTAGGGTAGAAGGCTGATAAAGGAGACAAATCCACAATTTCACCTCTTACTTCATCTGTCCTTCACTTCCCTCAATAGTCCTTTGACAGACTGGAAGGGGGAAGAAGAGAAAGGGAGAAGATCTCAAGTTTTAGGTCATGTCCATACTACTGCTAGATTTATTAGAACAAAGCCTTGGTAAAAGGAAAAGAGCTAGGAAGGACTCATGCTTTTGGAAATTAAAATATGACAGCAAGTACCTTATCCAGAGTATTTTTTTGTTTAAAAACACTAGTTCAATAGAGTGCTTTTTGGATTATGGTCCTCAATGAATTACACTGTTACACTGATCAGAATATTAATGACCAATATATGGCAAGTAAGTAAAGACATACATTCCCATCTTTAAAAGTAGTGTTGTCAAAAAGCAAATCCTATTGCTTCCTACCAAAATATCAATTCCAAGAGCTTCTCGTTTCATGTATTCTATGCCTTATGCACGTATCCTTTGACAAGTTCTATGACAAGGATCTGAATGTTTTAAATGGATAGTTTTGCAGGTTCTTTCCTAAAACACAGCAAAAAACACTATGCAGTAGCTGCCAGTACAGTATTCAAAATAGGCTGAATATTTCCTCACAGACATCAACCAAATAGTAGCTTACCTTCAGATTATCTTGAGACTAGCTTAGATCATAACTGAAGATGCTTTGTACCTACAGCCATCAGAGCAATCAACTTGTGGAAGAGGGAAAATGCCATGTTAAAGCCTGTATTTGTAAAACTAAAATTGTCAAAGATAACAGATATGTCTTCTAAGATTTATTTGTAGAGTGGGTTTTTGTTTGTGTTTTTTGTTTGGTTGTTTGGTTTTGGTTTAGGTTTGTTTATTTGTTTTTATCATAATACCTTAAATCAGCAGCTTTGGGAGGCTATTCACACAAAATCTAGAAGCATTCAAACTGTACGCTCTAATTCTCTACAGGAGACTCTGAAAAACAAGAGAAGCTAGTATTCACTTTTTCCTTTAGCAGTTGCCATTGAGCAATGCCAACTGTCCCAGTTTGAGCTTTTGAGATTGTCCCTTTGCTAAGGAGGAAGTCATAGAAAGTTTACTGTATCATTGTTACTTACAGTCTTCCAGCATATTTCAGCTTCATGCCATGTAAAAGAGGCAGCCTAGGAAAGCAGATGAAGATATTCAAGAAATTGTTAGGTACTGCTAGCTTTGCAATGAGTCAAAGGGATACAGAATGCATACTTGTATTTCAGTGATCAACTGCTGCTTCATAGCTGGATTGACACTTGTTACTACAGCAGAATTTGAGATGCCAGGTGATGTTCCTTTATTCCAGAATGTACACTTCCATCAACCAAAAGCTATTAATTCCCTGAAATCCCCCTGGCTAGTCATTTTTCCAAGCTTGAATTCCCACTGTCTTCCAGCAGGGGCAAACCAAGGAACCCTTTTCAACCTAACAATTTCACAGATTTTTAGAAAACTAGGACATGTCAGGTACATATAACAGTTGTAAAGAGTTACAGAGAAATTCACTACATCTTGAAGATCACATATGGCCGAAGCAAGCAACTACCCATCTTCTGCAATGCTAGCCATCTGTATCAGTCTTTTACAGGAATACAGCCAGGACATTAACAAGATTTAAAGTGATCATAAAGTTGTACATGGATGCAGAACAACATCCTCTGCCTGTTCTATACAGGGCAGGAGAAACCTGCTTACTTCCTTGCAGCTGTTTGTGTTTTGGACATAAAGTACGTCAATCTCTTTTCCTTTATATACGATCTCCTATTAGTGCTGCCGAGTTACTACAGAAGCATAAGAGTCACATCTAATTTTTTTCTCCCACTGAGGAATACTCCACGTGCTTTGTCAGATTCGTAGTGTAAGCACCAACTCCAGCCTTATGCTTTGCAACTAGAATGGTGCTGCCACTGTCTAGTGAAGTACCTTTGTCATGCTGTTGTCTTTCAGGTGTTAAGAGCCCATCCTATAGTTTTCTAAGCAAAACCTTGTCCTTGACTTCATTTTGGACAAAATGGACAAGTAGTACCTGTAGGAGGTTTTTGGCTTAGACATCAGGTAAGCCAAATCTCCTTGATAGAAGCTGTAGTCTCTAGAAGAAGGTGGTTAGGTAGTTCTGCATACAGTCCAGGGAAGAAGATAAGCAGGAACAGTTGTAAGGCTCTTGATTCTGGCCCAGAATTTCTCATGACATGGCCATGAATAAGCAGGCCAGTTGAGTCTGGAGGTAAGTCGGAGCTGGACTCTCCATGCTGGCCAGGCTTAGTCAATAAAATTAAGGTATTTCAGCGAGGGCTTGAAATCTGTAAGATCAGAAGATACGCACTTCTTGGGGAGAGGGTGGAGGCAGAAAAAAAGCAGTAGCTCTTTAGAACCAAGTATTTTCATCAGAAAAGCAGTATGGACATTATGACATTTGACTCTAATTTATGCAAAGCTTAACATGATCTGAATTCTTCTAGGGCTCTGCAGAGGCTGATGCTACTGGCAGTAGAAACCGAACTCTGTCAGGCCTTTGGAATAACTTCCCAATATGGTCAGCCATACACAAGTTATCCTTCCATATTGCATTTGCTTGCTTGCTTGCTTTGAAACGCATTGGAAAACTTCCTGTTGCTCTAAGTAAGTCCCTGAGAGTGTTAGTTCATTTTTTTTTGGCTGCTTACACTTGCTACAGACCTTTACATTTACCCGTTGGCTTGGCATTAGGGTATTTGTTTCCATTATTTTCTCCAAACTAGTCCATGACGCAGCATTTTCCTCTTCCTGTTAAGACCAATACAGAAAAAATGAGTCGTCTTATATAGCAATTTTCACTACTCCCTCAAAGCCAAGATTAGGTGTCTTAACATTTGTTTTATACACAAGTACAGTAGACATCCTACCCAGGATACTGAATTTTAAGCCACCTCAAACAGTAGTCAGTCTAGAACTGCATTTATGTTAAAAGTTACTATTGCTTGATCATAATACCATGTACACCATGACCTCTTGAAAGGGAATGAGCTTAAAGTAGCAGCAAGAGCTATTTTATAGAACTGGCATGCATTTCAGGTTTAAATCAGTACTGTACTGACATTCAAGAATTTCAGTCCCCATACAGACTGAGATGAACAGCACTTTTATTTATTTCAGTTACAAGAAGAAAGACAAGTAAACCTTACAACCAGAAAGGCAATGAAGGCCTCATGAGCTTAGTGATAACCATTTCATAATCTAGGCAACATGTTATGATTTCTTGAGATCACAAAGAAAGCATACATCCCTCTTAAACATTTTTCCTTATTTCTGTAAGAAAATTTCCTGTAAGAACAACACACTGATGTTAACAGAATCAAGAGGGACCACCAATATAGAAAGCCTACATTCACACTCCCACCCCCCCCAAAAGGCTTAAGTGTAGACTTTATTCCAAAAAAGATAACAAGCAGTCATGATCACAGCTAGAAGGGACGGGAAAAAATCAAAGTGTTTTCAAATGAAGTCATATTATGATGCATTAATGAAGTTAAATGAAGGTACTTTCTCACATGGCAGTGTACTTCATGGGTAAAGAAACTCTCCTCATTTTAAGCCAATGTTTATCTGACTTTTGAAGCTGGGAGAAAACAGCTTACATAAAAACTGATCCCCCTACCAAGCGCTCTAGGTAAGAACTATGACTTAAGGGAAGTGCTAGAAACATGTGGGAGAAATTACTATACAAAGTGTCAAGTGCAAACCCCCCTTGCCTAGAATTCAGTGTATTTACTTAAATACAATAGAAAAGACTGAATTGAAGAGTGGTTGACAGTGGGATACAGAGCTACAGGTTGAACATTAGCCACTAAGGAACAAACCCAAGCACGTGTGTATCCCACCACAAGGGAAAGATACACCTGAGCTTCCTAACATGCTCATTTCTGCAGTATGCTCCAGTATTACCTCCTCCCTCATTACCAAATTAATTCATGCACTCCTTTGAAGGGACACCTTTAAAAATCTCAAGAAAAAAATAAATCACCTGCTATTTTAAAGAATGCAGAGCTGGAAAAATAGTTTTTTAAAAAAAGCTTACAACTCATCTCTTTGGTTTCTCTTCTAAGCAGTATTGGACCTAGAAAACACAAGGAAGTACCAGATCAAGTACTGTTCCATCTTCCTTTGCTGTTTAAACAACACAGTTGAGGCAGACCATAACTTCTTCAGTCAATCGCTAGCAGTCGGTTTGGGTACATGAGATGCTAATCAACTGAAAAATGCACTTTCATCCATGCTATATGTCAGTTCTCAGTTTCCCCTCACTTAAGTGATCAGGGATACATTTATTACAGTACTCACAGTAAGTCTCAGAATTTCAGGCAGACCTACTTTTTCCCAAGGAGTATCCTTTTGGCTCAGTGAAGACATGAGTACCTTAGCTTACATTCATCCTGGAGGCAGCCACCATGATTCCATTTACCCAAAGTACTATTTTTAGTGGGGCTGTTACCATCTTGAAATTGCAGTTTAAAGTTAACCAGTAATATAAAGAGTACTTTTCAGTGTTTCCAGTGAAGGAGCTGGGGAAAAAAAATATCTGTAAAAAACCATTGCTGCAATTTTATTTTAACAAAAGGGCAGATTTATTCATGTTTACAAACAAGTTTCAAAAACAAAAAGGAGAACATGTATGCTACCCACTAACAACCTTTCAAAATGCCAACAGCCCTCATGCTGCATGAAGGATTCTATAGATTAGAAAAAAAAAAAATCACAGTTCCACTCACAGTTCACCAAGACAGCACTAAACTAACATGTTTAGACAAAAACAAAGGACTAAGATTGATGTATTTTGATTTAATCCATTTTGCCCGAGATAACAGAAATATTTCAAGCAAGTTCCATCACATATTGATGTCCTGCATTAAACAATCCTACTAAGTTCTGAACAAAAGTTATTCAGTAAGTTTCTCAAAATTTTTAAAAATTAAACAGTTGTTTCAAAACCATTAAGTAGTAAATGTATTTAAGAAACTAATTAGGACAGAGGCCATAACTTCATTAGAACACCACTGCTCATGTTTTTACAAAGCATTAGTGTTATCTATTTGGCTATTAGTATTAGCAATTTATCTACAATATTTAACAAGGTAAATTGCAGGCAAAATTTAGTACAGTTTCAATAGAAACACCCTTTTCCTGAAAATACAGCAGTATTTGAAGGACTAGTTTTTTTGTTGTTTTTTTTTTTCTCTGCATCATTTATAAGGAAGCTTCCCATCTATGAACAGGAACAAAAAAAGTATCTACAAACCTTGTAAACAGATCTGTATCATTTATAAACATAAATAATCCAAATTATTAACAGCCAACAGCAGAAATTAAAGTATCGATTCAATGATCCAGGGCCTCCTTGCCCTTCCCAGCCTTCCCCTCAGAAAAGGATCATGATAAACTAAAGCTCTGCTAACACACTGTTCAGGACCATTCTTAAGTACAACAGATGATCCACAGGTCACTTATGCTGAGTTACTGTTTATCTGTCAGAGTTCATTATTTCTCCCACCCCCAGAAAAGCACCCTCCAGTCTGGCAGAAAGCTTTTTTTAAAAAAATAAATCTACATTCGTACAAGTGTGTCTTCTGTTGAAGTCCAAGACAAGAGTGTCATCTTGTCCATCATAATGTGTGAAGAGACCCAGTTTCAATTTCTTTACAATGCAGCTAGTGTGTTAACATTCAGCTTACAATCAGAGTGATGTTTCCAAACTATGTAGCGGGCTCCCTGGGGATGAAGAGGTAGCAGACTTGTTCATGTCTGTTGTAAGGTGAATTCCACTGTCAACCGCATTGTTATTTCTATTGGGAGAGGGTGGGGGAGTAGAGTTGCGTTTTGTTGGAGCATCATCTTCAGCATCAGTATCATCAATAAGGGGAATATGAGGCTCGGAGTCTTCTATTCTAAACTCAGGATGCGTCATAAAATTGTGAATTGAACTTCGTGTCTCGGGTTTCTCTAACCCCTCATACAAGGAGCTACGAAATGCATTCACCACTCGGATCTGTAAGCAAAGAAAACAAGGTTGTTAAAATGCTGCAGATGTACTAGCAATGGCATGGTTCTTATGAGTTTGAATCCACAAACAGTTAGACATGAGTGAATCGAATTTGTATGTGATGCAGTGGAACTTGCAATAAACTGTAAAAAATGAAGAGCGTTTCAGTAGTGCACTGCCAGTTTACACAGTAGGAATAAAAATTGTAAGAGTACTGCAAAAAGCTGAAGGGCCTAAAAATTCAGACATGGCTCTAGAATTGTTCAATTATTTAACATAGGCTAAGCATTTTTCAGAAGTGAGGCCAACAATTATTTACTTATTCACAAATTAAATACATCTCAGTGAGAGTGTTTTTTTTGAATACTTGGGGAGGTGGGAGGCAGCGGAAGGAGGGGAGAGGCTGAAAATAAGTTGGAGGATAAAAGGGTTACTAATTCTCATGCTAGGAATCAGGATGTCAACTGACTATGAGAAAGCCAAGCAAGTGTAAGCCAACGTCACAATGACCAGACATTTACGAAGAGTCATGCAAAAAAGGATATCACTGTAACAGCTGTAAATATTCGAGTATATACCCATGTACCACACTAGGGAAAGTTCCTTACTGAATAGAGATTTGGAAACTTAAAACCAGAACTAGGAAATTGAATACTGTATTGTACAACTAAGTAGCCACAACAGGTTGTAACTTTGAAGAGACTATTCAAGTAGCACAAGATATAAGAAAAGCAGGTGATCAGCCTTTGCTTTAAGTCTTCAATTTACATTGAATTCACGGACAAAATTTCCAGGCTGAGTATTATTTCAGTTCCTTTCATTGTTTAACTAATGTCTTTCAAATCAGAAAGCTAAGTTCACAGAATTCATAAACATACATTTCAGAGTGAAATTAGAATAAAGTACAGCTTCATTTTCCAAATTGTGCATGTCCAGGTTGACTTTCAATTTAAGCTTTTCAAATTGTAATTTGAATGATAAAACCATCTGCCTCATCCCCCTTCTCCTCCCACATTCCACACATTTCTTTAACCAAACTACAGGATCTCGGAATTCATTCTTGAACTGATGAAACAAGTAAGGTTAGGCAGAAGTCAGTGACCCCTTTCTCCAACAATTTTGTCAAGATACAGTTTCCTCCTTCTGTTAGCACCCTATTCAATTCTCAGCATCTCTAAGTAACCTGAATAAGTCTCCAACAAAGCACAGTTTCAATCCCAATGCTTCTGCTAAATAGTACAAAGTAGAGCAACTCTGTAGTAAACAAGAACTTACTTGACAAAACAGTAAGTTCAATTTAAAATTGGGTTGTTTTGGTTGTTTTTTTTAGGACAACTAAGATGACTTGTTTTAAGCCGAGAACTATCTTGACTAGTGCTTCCGTAAAGTTCCTTAATAGTAAAAATAAAGTGACTTCCAGGTGAAGGAATGAAACTGGAAGGTCAGGCAGATCAAGAGCACCAATTTCAAAACAGTTAAGATACACCAAACAACCTCACTGTAAACACAGAGAAGGGCTCCCCAAATTAACAAATTTGTTACCACAGAATCACTGCATATGATAAAATCTTAGGACCTGAGCATGCTCTTTGACCTCTAGAAATAGTATTGTTCCCCCACCTCTACCCCCTCAGAGTACTTGCAGGAAGAATTTTACTTAAAAGCTATCAAGTCCACATTTTTATACTACAGGTACACAGCTGAGCCCCATAAACCTTGGAAACCATGGGGGAGGGGGGGGAGAGAGGGGGGAAGGCATGCAAGGGGAAGGCCGTAACTACCAATAAAGAGAGGATAGGGAATAGTATCAATGTGCTTGAGAGGTAAAAGATTACCACAGCAGCTACTATACTCTTCATCATATGAAAAAACCGAGCACGCCGTTAAGGAGTTGGCATGTTGCATGAGCTTTAAACACATCCAGCAAGCTGCATAAAGTGTCTTGGCATTTACCAAGAAAATCAGTGGTGACAATGCCAGACTGCAAGTTTGCAATGCCTTTATTTGGCATGTTGCATCCCACTGTGCCGCTGACTTATGTGGCAAAATGAAATATGACTGCCTTATGGGACTGGTTTTTCATTGCTTACAGATGGCAAGTTAGACCATAAGCAGTAACGGAGAACAATTTTTGGCTTAAGAGGACAGCTTTATTTATCATAGGAATATAAGCATAACCACAATAAAGACTTGATTCCCATGCAGAATGCATACCAAGTAAGTGGTCTAGACACTCCTGTGAACCCAGCACCCTCAAAGAGTCTGGCCATGGAGGCAGAAATCAGACTTTCAGCATTTTAAGTTATACTTAAAAAGGGAAAACTTAGTTTTAAAGGCTTTAATTTCAACTACTCAAGATAATTAGATGAGAGAGGTAACTATAAATAAATTGCATAAGTGAAGGAGCAAACAAGACAATTTGTTATGTGTAATTTGTACTGTCATCAGGCCTTCCTCATACTAGTACCAGAATAGCAAGGAATGCAGTAAGCACTCCAAATCCTCCTAGCCAGATGGCTGCTTAAGAGTTGCAACCTTACTTCATAGGAGCAGCTCAACTATTTTCCAACAAACAGCTCTGGCAGAAATAATACATCTGCATCAGTGAAATAATACATCTGCTTCTCACTAATACATATATTAGTTATCAAAAGTTGTTCTCCTGGAGGGTGTAGCAGAAGGCTGTATTACAGGAACTAGTTCTCTGCTAGTGTAGCTCCGTATCTGCATTGGTCATTTGATGCAATGAGATGCTGCAGCAGCCATTAGATTGTGCTCAAATGGCAGCATGGCATGAAGTTGCTCTCTAGAGAATTCTGAGTGTCTAATTAATGTTCTTAAGTGTAGTTAGGGATACAGGTTACTAATTAGCATTTTAACTAGGAGATGCAATCCTGTGCATCCTTACTGTTAAATCTACTTTTCATTTTGTTTCTTCAGTGACACAAATTTGTGAGCTCAGCTTCCCAATATGACAGCAAGGTGGGGAAATACCTGTCTTGCCAGTGGAGAACAAGTACAAAGGTAAATACTTGTGCAAGCTCACACAGGAATTCTGGCCAAGCCCCATAAAAAAATAATAAAAAAAAATTAGAAGAGAACATTTCGTTTAAGGCAGGTCCAGAAATTAAGGCTCTTCATCCATCTGGTAATCTGAAAGTTTAAAAAGCACAGGGGAGAAAGAAGCCCTCTCAGAGTTATTTTTTTTTAAAAAAAACACAATTATTTAACCAGTTTCTAAGAAGTCATAGAAGGAAGTTAAACATGTAATATATAATTAAGATGGAAAACTTTCAACAATAGATATTAGCTATCAGTATTCAACTACAACTGTTACGCATCTTCAGGCTCCGGAGTTTAAGCCTACATACACAAGTAATTAGATCTCTAGCCTCTACAGAGAGGAAAGCTGAAATTGAAATGCCACTTGGAGCACAATATAAAGAGGGCAGAGCTAAGTGAGACCAACTTTACTTTCACTGATGGCTTATGAACTGCTGCCAGAAGAACCTAGAGAGGAAAAAAACAAACCCTTCAGATTTGAATGAACGTTTCACCATTTAATGCTTAAAGCTTTTTTTCGCCTTTTAATATTAGCTAATTAAATATTTCTTCTGATTTATATGCACTTTAGAAGTCTTGTTTCACCACCTGAATTCTGATTTTGAGAAAGTTGTGTTATTCAGTAAAAAAGGTCCAACAAAGGCAGAGATTCAGAAGTTCCTTATAGGCTACAAAGAAAATGCATTTAGTGCTCAATGGTCTAACTACATTTGTATTTTTAACATACCATTTGCTTTCCCATCAGCTTGTTTACTTTAAGTATCATTTGTGCTGCAGTGCCAGACATCTACTTTTGTTGACCTGGGTCCATGATTATACAGTTAATAATCATTTATTCAATGTAAGTCACCCTAAGAGGCATATACTCGAAAATTTACAACAGTTTTCCCTTTTTTATCTTAAACGTCCCCCTGTACACAAATGGATGAAGGCACAGGATGTGCAGGCTCACAGCTTTCACATTAAATCTTTTGTTGAAACTGTTCCACCTGTTCTCAGCCCTCTAAGAAAAAAAAGTCTTGAGGACTCCACTTTGTGGAAGAGCTCTATAAAAGCCTGAACGATGATTTTAAGTACTAAGGAGAAAATGAGAAACGTTAGGTACGTGAATTAGGAAATGTTAATTTCATGCACTTTAGGAACACACACTCACACCCCACAGTAGTAGAAGCAGTAGTAGAGGAAAACACTACATGTGTAGGGGTAGAAATATTTGTTACATCATGGTGCTGGCTGGCGATGGAGGGTTGCCGCCTTAGAGCCCCCTGAATGGTACTTCCACTCTGGAAAGCATTCACTACATCCATCTGCAAGGAATCAGAGATTGTGACAGCTTGCTCAGCAAGAGAGAGAGAGAACAAGAGAAAGGACCATCCCATCTATAACACATAAAAAAGTAAAGAAAAAGGCACTTTTTATAATAGAGCAGATACAGAGGCAAGAGTTGCATTTAGAGCTGAAGAAAACAGAGGACCTTGAGGGATTACACTTCCATCCATATCCCCTTTTGACAGTCTCAGTCACACCATTTAGAACTGCCACCTTTGTCAAAGGACTGGAGATGGAGAGATTTCCCTCATAACACCCACTGCGTCCTACCTTTTTCAAGACCATACCTGAGTTTGTATCCTGTTTAGGCCCCTAAACCACAAGATCTGACCACGACGTAATTCCCTCTCTGCATGATCGATCTCCTCGACGTCTTCTGCTAGTTCTTCTTCAGGAATCTCTTCCTTTTGTGTTCCATGACCAGCTTCTTTAAGGAATTTCAAACGGCTGGTTGGAATTGTTGAAATCAACTAACGATGAGTGAAAAATATGAATCAGGATTTTTTTTTTTAAAGTGCAATACCATAATAAAGGCTTAACATAATATCCTGTGTACAATTAGCAAAGTAGAAAAAAATCCCAACCAAACAAGAAAACCACCAAATTATGTAAATGGGATGAATGCATTAAATGTAGAGCAATCACTCCAGCTGAATAGCTACAAAGCTGTGAATATCCTTACAACCTCAACTAAGGTGTGAATTTAAACTTGGGCTACAAACCTAGAAAACAATCTATCTTTGCTAGGGACAAAGAACGCCATTTTAACATTACTTGACTATGCCAAGAAGGAGCAGTACTGAAGCTACAAGAGCCATTACATCTGTAGACTGCATGTAGAGCTTTCAGAGTTCCATCAGTTTTATGAGCATGATGTGTTACCTCAAGTGAGAGATACATCACTTAATTAAAATACCCACAGTTAATTCACAAATACAGGACAGACATGCATTCTTTTGTGACCTGGAAGGTATCAGTCCATTTGCAACGTGAGTGGTGTTTCCAAAACCCTTATCTCTGTTGCTGCTTGGTGTACACTAGTTCATCTATCTTAAACTAAACAAGAGCTATGTATGGCTGTTCCAGCTTTCCTTTTCATCCCCACCTTCAGGGCTATTCTGGTGAACTATGTAGTTAAGGGGAGTCATCTTTTGATACGTCCCATCTAGCAGATCCAGATCAGTTCCAAGACTGCTTTCCTTGATCATCATCACAAACCTAGAAGACCATTTCAGCAGCTGCAGAGGAAAAAGACTGCTCCAAAAGCAAGATAAACAGGCCTTCATGCTGAAATTGCTACTATGAATGCTCCCAGATCACACTTCAGTTTCTACTATTCTCAGAAAGTCAAAAGCTCCTTGACTTTAATGAGATGCCAGAGCAGCATGAACCTGCAGCAGGGAAGCTTTGCCCTTGCAAGACACTTCGGGTCAAAGGTATTTCAAGCCATCTCAGTTCTCTTCTAGGCTACTTTTAAACCTCAGAGTGACTCTATTTGATTTTTTTTAAATAATTAATTTTCCAGAGAACCTTATTAAAAAGCTTATGCACACTTTTAAAATATGTGTCTATGTATGTATTTAGAACTAAAATTTACCCTTCCAATTTTATATTGGAACCTGAAGTGTCCTTTACAAAATGGAAGGAAAGAAACTGTAATGGAAAACTCTTCATGTGGTATGAAAAGTTTAGACAACTATGTCATTAAATAATGGAAAACTCTGTAGCTCTAAAGTTTCATGTAAATAAGCTTGCTGCTTACAAGCACTGTTGTGCATGCAATAGTAATGAAACCCTCGGGGGGAGGGGAGGGACGGAAGTGGGAAAGAGAGAAATAAAAATCAAATTGCAATAGCTTAAATAGTTGGGAGAACTTTCAAATTATTTCATAATTATGCAAATCAAGATTAAAGAGAAAGTTGTTTTGAGTTTTGCTGCATTTCTTGCTACTCCAGGAAATTTTTAAAATCAAGAAAATACTAGCAAGTTTAACAATTCTGATTTTTCAAGAAAACCATTCAACACTAAGTTAAATATATTTCAACATTAACATGTTCATTGCACCTGTGTTATTTACAGAGCTTCTTCTAGTACCTGTCTGGCTAAATATATAGTATATTTAAAGGGTAACTACAGCTGCTTCTAGTTAAAGTTACTAAAACACAAACCACATAGCATTTAGTTATGAAATGTAATTTATTGACAAAATCAGAGTAAGGAATAGTCAATTAAGGACTTTCTAGCTATTGAACTAGTCAATTTAAATTAGTATTTACTGTTAATATCCATATATTCATATAATCCACTTGAAAGATCTGAATACTTAAGATAGTGTTTTTGTATTTTCAATGTAAAGTATTCTAAAGCACAGATATTGGCATTTTGAAAAAGCTAGTTTACCTGGCCCCAGAGTAGTGTTCCCATGCCCAGGAAAATGGACCACAGCCACTGTTCAATCGAGAGTTCCGAGCAACTGAAAGGCTTCCCACCAAACTGCACAATAATTATCTGTGAAGAGCAACATCATTAAACAAGACAGATCAGTGACCTGATAGTAGAAAACTCCCTAATGCTTCAAGATCACCACAGACAACTTTGCATTAAGCATACATTTCCACTGTCTCAGCAGTTTGAACAAGTTTCCAAACCTTTGCTCTTGCTTTTCAGTATTTCAAGAACTACTCATTGAGTTATTTTATACTCACAAAAAGCCTGTTGACAGATTCTTTGTGCTTGCAGTTCTTTCCCTTCATTTCACATTTACAGCATGTATTTGATGTTACAAATTTACAGTGATTAATTATCATATGAACGTCCATTTCAGAACCAAGTTGATTGATAAACTTTTATTAACAGAGACCGTAGATCCGTGACACATGAAATATTTCAGAAATAATCCAACAGAATATTACTATGTATCCCAGCATTAAATGTCAGACTTCAAATCATCATGGTGTGACACATGTGTAGTAAATCTTTGGGGCAGGGGGCAGAGATCTCAAAAGCTAAATTAAACAAGATCCTACTGACTTACCTATTACAACAAGCTGTACAGGCCCTACTGAGCAAGGTATCCCCCTGCATAGGAATTATATGCATGAAAGTCTGCCTTAGCGAATCAACAATTCGAATAGCAGGGCGGGCATGTAAAGGAGACAGTATTGACCATTACATAAGAAAACTGATATATGAAAAGCCCAGGAGTATCTTCTTTTATTAACACTGAATAAAACACTGAGATGACAACTCAAGAGTTACTTATTTAGGAAGGCATAGTTTATAAAGGGAACACTTGTAATCATAAATAATTGCTACATATTTGGCTTTGTTACACAATAACAGTCTGCTGAATAAGCAACCCTAAAAGTAAGAGTAGCTTCTGAAGAAGTGTTACCTAAAGAAATGTAAACCTGGGAGAATAAGTGAATTAACATTATGTGAAGCTGAGGCGCATTCATTTGCATTGCTTGAACTGCTACAGATTTGGTCAACTTCATGGAATCTCAAGTCTAAGAAGAAGTTTAAGGCATGGGTTATATCTTAAGTCAAAAATAACTTAAGGCAAAATGAAAGAGTTCTGAAAAAAAGTAGTTACCGATTTGTTGATTATTTCTTCTGATGAATTAAAAGTTAAGGCCACTTAAAAGGTGAAAGTATTTCTTGTAAACTATTTTCTTAAAGTTTTCACTTGGTGTTTCACCACTCTGTTAACCCAATCAGTTTCAGATAATTTAATTTGTTAGCATATACTGAGTTAACTAACTAGTTTGTTATTTTTTATAGTTAAAGCTGCCTAGATGCACCAACAGAAGGCCCCTAGACATCAGTGTTTTTCATATCAAAATAATACCTAAACTATTATATGCAGATAACTGATTTCTGCATCAGGAAGATAAACATACAACTTCTCTCCACATTTTGAAAAGAGAGTTAAACATAAAGATCAAATTGAAGGTCTAGAAAATTCAAAAGGTACAAGTACTTCTACATTATAATTTTGACAATTTTAAAGAGGTCTTACCCGAAAACCCTGCCAAGCAGTACCTCTAAGTGATTTATAGCGTGTTTGACACTGAAGATTTTTTCACACTGCAGAAATTAAATGCCTGGCACTAGCTGATTAGCATTTCCAATCTGAGCAAGTACATCATTGCACAAACTGCATTTTCCCCCCACTCTCCAAGAAGTTACTTACCTGCACAACAAACGTCCCCAAAACAATGGAACAGAAGATAGCATTGTTAAAGATTCCTTCAAAAACGTTTCTTTCACCATGAATTTTTCGGGCATTAATTTCATTAAAAAGCTGCATCATCACGAATGTATTAAATACAATAGTATAATGCTCTGAAGGAGGAGCATGCAGAGGTGCATTTCTTCCACTATCGATATCAAAAATTCTCTCACCTGTATATAAAAAGCAATTATCAATAGCTTAATTGGTGTCTTCACACACGCACACTACAGTAAAAAAACTAGTTTTAAGATCACATCTCTGTACAACTTTTATGACAACTTTTAAAGGCTCAGTATCCTTACCAGCAAACAGGAGTGTGAAGACCACTACGAGTTGGTAGAATGCATGACCCAAAATGTTCTTCATCATTGTACGAGAAATCAAAGGTTTGTTTCTACCATAAGGCTTTCGCAACAGAAGAGCTTCAGTGGGTGGTTCTGTTGCCAGGGCAAGAGAAGCTAATGTGTCCATTATGAGATTTACCCACAGCATCTGCACGGCTTTAAGTGGAGAATCCTATAAAGATAGATACATAAACCCTCCAATATAAGTGACCAAATTGCAGCTATTAGAAGCTTTTATTATACGACATGGACATGTTCTGAAAAGTATTATATTCTTTGGACTAGTATTTAACTGGAAGTTTGAATTCAAGAGTCAATCAGTCATGATATTTTCAACCTTTATTAGATGAAACAATCCACCACCAATACGTACTTGTGTTATGCATGCTCCTGTAAAAGCAACAATTACTGCTACTACGTTGACAGTAAGCTGGAACTGAAGAAATTTGGAGATGCTGTCATACACGTTTCGTCCCCACATAACTGCTTTAACAATGCTTGTGAAGTTGTCGTCTGTAAGGATAATATCAGAAGCTTCTTTAGCTACATCTGTTCCAGCAATACCCTGGTAGAAAAAGAAAAACACTGAAATATAACAGGATGCACTGAATCATGTATTAGAAGGTATTATTATATCCTTGGTCAGCATTCACTTTGATGCACAATGCTTGAAGGACTGTTTTAATGTAAGCACCTGAAGTTCTATTCAATTAAGTCCTGCTTGCAAGTTCTACTCAAGCATGGGAAAATGTAAACAACAACAAAAAAGGTAATGTTGTCTGTAAAAAAAACACCTTAATAATAAAAATCTTCAAGCTGATGACAAAGAAGCTATGTAAGCTCTCCCAAAGAGTTACTGAACCCTGTGTAAGTTAAAGGCCACAAGATGGTGCAGTACTACAGTTTAGTCTATGTCCTAAGAGTTTGCTACATGCATTCCAACAGCAGGGCAATGCACGCATTCTTAACACAGCAGAATAATACACATTACCAAAAACCTTTTGCAGAAAAGTATTTGTATTAAAAAGTAGAACATGGAACATCATTGCATATGACATTGCAATGCAATATGACTTTCTTAAGTTTTAAGCACCTGGAGTCTCCTACAGTAGTCACGATAGCCAAACAGTTAAGCTGAGTTCTGTGTAACACCTAGTGCAAGGATATTTATTTTGCCTTTGGCATTTCAAAATCACTAACTCAATAGCAAACCTAATGATCCTTATTCTTGATAAATTATTTTGCCAAGGAAATGAGTCACCTAGACAGCTACGTGTACACTTTAAAAGGTACCATTAAATATCATGTAGTAGACGGTATATTTTAAGTGCTATTCAGATAAACAGTTAGAGAAATTAGTTTCTTATATAGATGAACATAAATGTTTCCTGCAGTTGCAGACTAAATTCTGGAAGAGGAAAAGGAATCTACTTATAACAGTCCAATTACAGCAGCTATACAGTAGCAGAAAACAGATACTCATTAAAATAGGACTGTTAGAGTCTAGAGAACATTTCATGTGTAGCTGTCAAATTTTTAAGTTATGCTTTTGAAAAACACTTCTTGAGAATGACAGAAAAGCTCTTCTCCTCACTTTTTCCTTTCAAGATTAGCACCTGATTCAGTGTATCTGCACGTCGTGTAAGAGTGTGGTCATATTTTTTCCTTCAAATGCTTAATAAGATTGAAGTGACCTACTAGCACCAAGCTGTACCTTCTCAGCTTAAGACTGAGGAGGAATTTTGAGGCAAGAGGAAGTTTGAGAAATCTATTTTAGTATTTTGTAAGAGACAGAAGAAAGCTGAAGCCTGCATACTTAAAGCATGAGTCTATAAAGTATTAGCACTTACAGGAAGGTTTGTTTTAACAGAGAGCCTGCAATAAAGTAGGGGTTAACACAAGGTAAATTTAGGCTAAGTTGCTCTACTCCCAGCAGTTAATTGTCATGGGTTCTGTCCAAGACGTGGTTTGGCTACCATCTGAAAGGGTGTTTGAGAATTTAAATTGAGAAAGCGAGATCTTAGATTATCATAAAATGCTCTTACTTTAGTTGTACTAGAGATATCTCTTAGGATAGCCTCCAAAGCCATTTTAAACATCAACAGGTAGTTTCTCTCATTATAGTCTCTATCCCTATGCATCATTTCATGAAAAACAGATGAGTAAGCTAATTCCATATTGTGTATAAGCTTCACTGGAAGTCATAGTATGCTATTTACCATTTGAAGTCATTTTGCCTTATGTTGAACAGATAATTTCAGAAATTTTCAGTATCTGTAATTCTGTTCCTACATTTTGCAACAAGCCTTTATATAAAAATGTTTTGATTTGCAAGTACCTGGGAATCTGAGGCTTTCAAATTTTATTCAATGCCATAAAGACATTGTCCATCAAATAAAAACATGGTTAAGTTATAAAACTGAAGGAGGAAAACGTTTCTATTAATTATGAGAGATATTGACTCCATTAACTTAGTTGTGTTATAGGCTCATGAAACAAGCAAGGCTGTTCAATCTTCTTTTAAGTGATCTGATAAGCTATTTTATCAAAATAGGTCCCCAAATACTGAAGATTAAAAAAAAATTGTACCATAGCAAATCCAACATCTGCCTTCTTCAGAGCTGGACCATCATTGGTACCATCACCAGTTACTGCTACAACTTGCCTCTGTTCAAAGACAGTGCTGTCAATTATACCTGAAATGAAATGACAACTTGGTATTAGAATTCATAATTGACAACACAGAACAGATTAAATCTGAAAGAGAAACCCAGTTTTGTCTTCCTCAGAGTCACAAAAAAGTCAAAACATATAGTTTTAGTTGGAAAAAAAATCAATTGATAAATGAAGATACTAACATAGGCATTTCCCACTGCTCAGTCCTAGATTTTTTTCTAGAAGCAGAACAAAACAATCTAGCTTTACTTCGAAGCTCTGATAGTTTTTAATTACCTTTTACTAGAGTGTGTTTGTCAGTGGGAGAAGATCTTGCAAGAACACGAAGCTTTGGCCAAATTTTATCTATTCGCTCTTGCTCTATCTGCAAAAAGAGCATTGGTTATGTTTCACAGTAGAAGACTTAAAGTATCTGTTGATCAGATGGTCATTACATGGTCAGTATGCTTACCTCTCCTTTTTCATTGCGTATTCTCCTGTTAAAGTCTTTGCCCTCTAAGCACAGGAAGTCTTCACCAGGATTCAGAATACCACATTTCAGTGCAATAGCACGAGCAGTGTTAATGTTATCACCAGTGACCATACGCACAGTTATGCCTGCGCGTTGACACTTTTTTATTGCATCAGGTACCTGCAAGCAAAACAAACAAAAAACAACAAACAAATAAACAAAAACCCTCCAAACCCACAAATGCATAGGGCTCAAAGATTGTACATTAGCTGAATAAATTTAAATATGAGTGAAAGGAATGTTTTTGGCTCAATCCAGGATAACTCTTATTTTATAATGAAGAGTGTTATAAAAGGAACATTTAAAAGCATTAAGTAGCTTACTGTAATTATTTTCCTGAAAAACACACAATTCTGGCAAAGGGGCTTTGTTCTTGTTATGTCATGTCCCTGCCCCACCCCCCTTTCATTTTTCAAATACTGCAGTATCCAAAAATACCACAAAAACTCTCATGAAGTATTAGGCCATAGCATTCAAAGGCACTGGGTACTGACCTTTCATTTATGATTATGCAAAATAAACTGCAGCTCTCACTCCACTACTTCACCCATGACTTTTAGTGCGAATTGGTGCTAGCACAGATGAGACTGGAGTTCCGCTTCCACATGGCAAAAAAGCTTTCACTACTGAAAAGTACTGCCCTCCTTAGACCTCAACCACAAGCCATCCTTACCTCAGTTCTGAGGTGAAAAACCTTCCCCTCTATCATTCTGCATGAGAAGCTGGCAACAAGCCCAATAGCTAATATTATCCTAAACAATACTCTTAATATTGCAAGTGGTAAAAAAATTACAAGTTGTTCCATCTACTGAGACGCTGCACAGTAAGAGCCTTAAGTCATTAGTTTGTACAGAGCTTCAGTAACACAGCATAAGTGACATTAAGAAGTTTTAATCTGCTTTTATAGCTCCATTAACTTTCCCCCAAGAAAATAGATTTTCATTTATCAACTATGCTTAAAGGCATACAATTGCAATTCAGTTTCTTGTACTCTCTGCATTGCAAACACCACCATGAATCAAGATTCTTGGTAACAGAATCACTGCAGTTTAGTCAATGATCTTACCTCGGGTCTCACAGGATCTTCAATCCCAACAACAGCAATGCACGTCAGACCAGTAACAATATCATTTTCATTGTCCCATTCTGGCTCAGGTTCCCCTGCTGGGAAGTCTCTGAATGCCAGGCAGATGGTTCTGAGCCCTTCAGAAGCCATTGGCTCAATTACGGTTTTCACAATATCATCGCGGTCCCTAGGTCTAAATACCTTTGGTTCTCCATTAGCACTCAGTATTTTGAAGCACCTGAAAAGCAAGGTTGAAAGAGTTATCAGGTTTCTACCAGAAGTTCAGCCTGTTGAGTGGCTTATTGGTCAACTCCAGTAAGTTTCCACAAGCTTTGTTTTCAATAGACTCACACCTCAAAAAAAAAGGCCAGTAGCATAATCTCTAAGGTAATCTACTCCATATGTGCTTACTCAGCCAATTGCAAAACATACTGGCATAGAAAGTTAACTAAGCCAGTCATCCTCGGAGGAAAATAATGTCAAATTAATTTAGGACACAAACATTAGTTACCTCCCAGAAGTATCCATTTCTCTATGGTATGTAAACAGACTGGTGTCTGCAATGGTTGAGTCAGTCAGTCCAGTTTCAAGTTCAGCAAAATAATCCCACCTTGTTAGCAGTTACACAAGTCTCAGAAGTACAGTATGGTTCAGAAAATGCATGTGGTGCTTGAACAGCTGTAAGCACTAAATGCAAACTCTGGTACTATGATGAACCAACGCTACCTTCAAGAGTACTAAGTATGCAACACCCCACCCCCCCCGCCCCAGTCTAAGTGCAGAGAATTCAGAGAGCATCCGGCATAGAGTTCTTAATGTGAAGTATTACATGAAAAAAAAATACTTAAATGTTAGTACAAGAGACTAAATTCAGCACTATGTACTCTAACATTTCAACACGTGCTCTTTTAGTTATGTTTCTTCACACCAAAGGTGTCACTGCTTTTATAGAGAGTGTACAAACTTTACCGATATTGATGCCATGAATAAAACATTACTAAATATTCTGAACAATAAATTTAGTTTTGTTCATCTGCATCCTTAGCAAAGTTTGCCATGAAGCAAGGCCATAAGCATTTGTTTTACAAATTAGTACTAGTGTGGCACTGAAAAAAAAAGTTAAGAATGACTTTTTTTGAAGTACTCAGTTCAGACCTGGCACATCTGCTAAGGTGACTACTGTTGCATTTAAGTATTTAGTCCAAGGGTCTAGGGAATTCCCAGGAGCACTACATATAAAACGTTCCCAACTCAGCCAAGATATGAAAATGAAACAATCCCTTAAAGCTTCATCGTATTCATCATAGATGAAATTGTATGTCTATCCTAATTTCCCAATTTTGCTTATGCATTCAAATGTCAGCATTCACTAAGGATATCTTGTGTTACCTGCAATCAGGGCTTGTGATAAACTCAAAGCATTCCAAGATGACTAAATGGAAGCCAATAGGCTTTATGCAAAGATTTCATTGAAACTCACTTGAAATAATTGACTTGATGGTAAGGAAAGAATAATAAAACTGCTCTGCTTGAAAAAGTTTGCTGCATTTCTTCTACAATTATTAGAGACTCATTAGTGTCTTATAAATATTGATGTTTAAACTTTCAGTGCTCAAGAATAGTCATACATGTGATAATAAAGAAAGAGCAGCACAACTGACAAGCCAGGTTACAAGCTCCTAGATTAATTTCTGGCACTGCGTAGGTAGTGGCTATGATGCTAAGATTTTTTCCTAGTCCCTGCATACTCTGAAACAGCTTTGGAATGACAACTATTCCAATAGTATCCAAATCAGTCTAGGTTTTCCTGTTCTTTGCCAAACATCTTTATTATTTATTTTCTTATCTCAGTTCTGAAGCCAAGTGGACCACATGAGTCTGGACTGAAATGAACTTCTACAGTTCAATTGCTTAACAAGATAACAAAGCACAAAATACTTCTGAAGGTAGAAGTAATACAAATATAGGCATATGAATTCACTGATGAGACTTGGCTTAAAATTTAGCTATGAAAAAAATCCACATCTAAAGCTAACTTCTGTATCAAAAGGAACTAGAGTCCTTTAAAGATTGACCTTTTGTCATCAGCACAAAGTTGAGAAGAAGGAAGATCTAATCTTTTTTCCTTTAGTGCATTGGTACTTTCCTAGATAAAGATTTGGGTGATTAGCAGCAAGCAGAAAGGTAAATTGAATTGATGAACATAATCTATGTGCTACTGACGTTAGAACCAAAGTCAGACTGGCTACAACTGCCATTCCTGGAGAACATGATGCATATATGCTTGACTTTTCTCCTCACCTAGTTAGGAGTTATGACATCCTTCTTCATGCCTAAGGTTTTGTCTCAGTGGTTACTAATCTCTCGCCAATAGTCTGATCTCCTTCTAATAAATCCTCTACAGGTGGGCAGATGCATAAGGAAGCAGTTTACATTAAAACTCCTCAAGTTGCGCCATTGGCTGAGTTTAACCTTCTGTTAAAATCATCAACTTGGACATCAACTTGCACAGTCTTTTGAAGCTGTAAGTAATCTTAAAAGTAATCACTTTTCAAAGGCTCCATTCCTTCCTGGAATTTAGGCATATCAGCTCTTGGGACTTTACTGGAAGATGAGTGAGCATTTTGACCAACTACACCTAAAACTATAATAGTTTAACTAGAGAATAGATCAAGACACTCCTCTGTATCAGAGAGGAGTTCACAAGTTAAGATTAATCACAACCAGCTCTTTTTTTTGTTTTGGGAAGTAGAGTATGAGAATTGAAGTAACTGAAGTGCTAATTGCCCATCTTACTGTAGAAAGTCAAACAATTGAGGGAGTTAAGCTTGGAAACTAGCTAAACTCAAAGGGTATACAACTGTGGCACTTGTTTGTGAATAAGGCAACAGAAATATTTCACAATGTTGTGCTATGGCACAATGTTGTTTTGCACTTCTGTCTCCTCACCTATCACATCATTAAACCAAATGTAAGTGCTGAAAGACAATAGTAGTTGGACTTACTTTTTAAGAACTATCTCAGAGGCACCTTTACTGAATATCCGGAAACTGCCATCAGAGTTTTTTAACACAGTACTCATAGATTTTCTAACAGAGTTGAAGGTGTACACTTTGTACAAATCCTCTTCTGGTATTTCGTTTCTCACATCCTGATAATCACGTTTTAAATCCAAGAGCAATCCCAGCAAGGCACATTCAGTTTTATTTCCAACATGGCGTGGTAGGCCACCTTCTTTTTCAGGAGGCTGCAAGAAGAACAGGAACCTTTGCTGATTAGGAGGTTAACTGATGACCCACTGAAGTACAGCATTTAGAAAACAAGGAAGTTAAGGCCAAGCTTAGCTCTGAGATGGGGAAGTTTCACTTTTGCAATTATTACTCTATAAATTCTTATGAGTCAGGAGCCAAAGTCATACTGCTAGCCTTTCTAAGACATCTGTAGTTGTTTGGAATCTTTTGGAACCCTTTCTCAGTATCAAAAATCAGCCATTAAGTTTGTATCAAATCCCAACATGACTCTTCTAAAAGGCATTTACCATTGCCTGAAATAGCCGATCAATTAAATGTCATCCCTAATTATTTTACGTTTTAAAATTACAGATAAGTTCACTTAGTAAACTGATTTAAGCAAGCTAAATGGCATTATTTCTGCTAAATTAAAGCATCCTATCCTGTAAAACTCTTCCTCAATGACTTAGACTACAATCACATCACCTGTTAGCCTTCTACTGAATAAATTAAGTCTTTAAGCTTCTTAAGTCTCACTACAGGTTCTGTTTTCCAGGCTGTGGCCTATTTAACTGGAAAGAGTTCAGAAACAAGTTTCCAACCCTTTAAAACCAGGGGTTATTGGACCAGAGGATCTCAGGAGGTCCTTCTCAGCCCTCTGTGATTCTATAAAGCAAACTAGCTCTGATTGCATGGGATGAAATTTGATTAAAATTGTAGTAGAAAGGAAGCTGCTCGGTTTACATGCAGTTATCTTTTCTTTCCATAGATCTTTAGAACACAGACTGTGAAACTCCTCGTATGCTATAACTCATTAGTAGTATTTCAGTCTTATCTCAGAGAAATCAATGCTGGTGATCTTGCTGTGACATCTCAAGTACTGCTATTGAGGTACCATCTTTATTGGCTAAAATGTACCTTTTCAACTGGGATTTCACTGCTATTCCTGTACAAAGCATTCATAATGAAGTCTTCTACTAAATCTTGAAATACTAATTTATTTAATGTTTTAAAGCTAAATCCTAATAATAAGTTATGCAACACATTGGAATAACTACAGCAAGGAAGCTATGTTGCAGAGAATGAGGCACAGAAGTGCTAAATAGTTCAGTATTCAAAAAGAATAATGGACTGTTCCAAAATATTTTGGAATAAAATGTGTAAGTCTCAAACAAGGTATGAGTAAAGATGTTACAATTCTAAACCCTACAAACTCATACAACAGTAACTAGAATAAAACCCATCAAAATCCTCATATGTACTTTTGTTTTCTCATTACATTCTAGCTAACGCTATGCTACTTTTACAGGTTTACTTTCAAGTAGCACTAAAATCGAGCCAAGGTGCTCTACAAGTAAGGTAAAAACCCCCACTTATGAAAACAAGTTTAGGCACAACTGTGAACTTTAAGGAAGTTATCTTCTTGAGATTGTATCTTTGAATTAGTAGTTCTAACTGAAATAAGCTATTTTTGAAGTTTAGTCTCAAATGAATGGTTGAGCAATTTACTGCAGGTACAAAATACACTGAATTTTGCCACACACTTACACTGAACTGCCTACAATGTGGCCACCAGACATCTTTTGAGGAAGTTGTTTAGTTACCTTGATTAGAATGAAGAAATCCACTTACCAGTATTTTGGAAGTATAAGCACAATTAACAGAAATTCCTGTCACAAGGTAAGCCATAGTTTTCTCTGGAATAGCTTCTGGTTCTGGAACTTTTTTATAATGCTTTTCATTGATGTAAGCTTGGACCACTGTCATCCTGTTCATAGTCAATGTTCCCGTTTTATCTGAGCAAATAGCTGTTGCATTGCCCATTGTTTCACATGCATCCAGATGTCTCACCAAGTTATTATCTTTCATCATTTTCTAAGGAAATAAAAGCAGTCAACAGATATCCATAATCATTACATCACATTTCATAAATTCTCATTTAGGTTGTCGAGTCTTACACAGCAGTTTCAAAAGACACTCAGCCTTAAGTTTTCCAGCACCTTACAGAGGGAGAATTTGTAGCTGCCATGTTCTGTGAGGATTCCTTGAAGTCTACTATGTCACAGTAAACTTATTTTGAACAAGGTTCATAAATACAGCCCCAATCTCCTGTATCTGCATGTCACACTGACAACTGATACTGACACTATTCAGAGTGTTATGAGCAAATAGTTTACAATTATATTTAGAAATAAAGTACAGACTGAGCTTTACCAGATAATACATTAAAGAAAATATATATATTTTTGCTTGCAAGAAAAAAATCAGATAAGCTATGTTACACACTTATATGAACATCAGATGATACGTATATATATTTCAAAGATGTTAGAATCAGATGTAAAATCAAATACAAATAGGGAGCCTAATGTTTCAGCTAAAGCAGTGAAGACTACACAAGTTCCATAGGTCGAAGATCTCTTAAAATTCCTTACTTAACATGTTTGGATAGTATTTTCAACTCAAAGATGCAGAGTTCAAATAATACAATACTAAGCTCACTGCTAGTTAGTACTGCAAGTTATTGAGTTTTAGAACACAACCTAAACAGCCATTGTCTTTGAGAAGAAACTTCTTCTCAGTGAGGGTGACAGAGCACTGGAACAGGCTGCCCAGAGAGGTTGTGGAGTCTCCTTCTCTGGAGACATTCAAAACCCGCCTGGACGCCTTCCTGTGCAACCTCATCTAGGTGTTCCTGCTCCGGCAGGGGGATTGGACTAGATGATCTTTTGAGGTCCCTTCCAATCCCTAACGTTCTGTGATTCTGTAATTAGATTTTCAGATCAATAACCTGTCTCAGAGTGCTGAAGAAATAATAAAATAAACAGAACAAAGAGAATGAGTGAAAGAACATGTTGTATAATGAATAGATGGCTATATGTTCTACAATATTCAGTCCTCAAGGAGAATCAATACGGAAACTTTTGTAGTAGTTGCTTAACACATCAGTTAGGTAAAAGTTCAGGGTCACAGAAAGTTAACACATCTATTTATTATAAGCAAACGCTACAATGTTAAGAGCTAAACACATTTAGTTGGTGACAACAGGCTGTTGCTGCTCACTGTTCATGTCAGTACGCATTCAAGAAAAATACTGCGGTAGATTTCTTACGCAGTTCAGGAAAATAAGAATGGTTTCTCCCCAGGCTGTTATGTATATGTGATGCACCATATCTCAACTGAGATTTTACAGCTGACGAATACACCCACCTACCTTTAAAATCTGTTCCCCATCTATCCACTTACCTTAACAGAGTAAGCCAGAGATATAGTGACTGCAAGTGGAAGACCTTCTGGTACTGCCACCACCAAGACTGTAACTCCAATAATGAAGAACTTCACAAAATACTGAATATAAATTGGTGTACATTCAGCAAGCCAAGGTCTCTTCTGAACCCAGAAGGTATCAATTACAAAATATAACACAAGGATAATGACTGTGATTGCAGACATCAATAAACCTTGTTAAAAAGAGAATAAACATTTTTCAGAAATTATCTCAAATATTTGGCAATGCAGACTGTGGAAAAGTCAAGTGCAAATACTTCTGCTTTTGTAGGAGTTAGTTTATAACTAAGATTATAAACAGGCAAGTCAGGAACCATTGAGGTAATTCTCAAAGGTGCTGCAACTTCTAATGCAAGTATTTCCTCATGCATTTCACCTAGAAACTTCTAAAATATTTTTTTTTTTAAATTCCCACTTAATTGAAAAGTGTAGATCTAATTACATATTGGTCTCTCCTATTCATAAAAATCAATTGAAAGCCTAAAACTTTCAACAATTTTACATGCACCAAAATAAACCCTGAAATATTTGAATTAAACCTCTACATACCAGACAATATAGCATAAAATTTACACTGAACTTCATTGTTGTTTTAGCCTACTTTCAGGAAGCAACAGTTTATGAAATATTTTGACAAGGCAGCTGTATATTAGCTGACAAAAGAGTAACAGAAACTAAAGGATAGTAGAAAGTGAATTAAAATGTTACATATCAGCAAAGCATATGTTAAGAGGAAATTCCTAAGCCTCTGGAAGTACCAGAGATAACCTCAAAGACCCTACCACAGTTTCCAAACTTCAGTCAATTTATAGTTCCCTAGGTACACCACTGAATGCCATATCTTATCTAAAAAGACCTTTTGTAATGGTTGTCCAATGTTATGAAGTTGGAATTTTCTCCTCAAGAAGCTGACACAGTAAAGCCTGAATCTATCTAAATCAAGGAAAAATAAAAACCACCCACATGACAGCATCTGAGAATCATCAGCACACTCAGGCACAGTGGTATACTTCCAGGCATTAGAATTTTGCACTTAAATAATCAAACCAGTCAAGGCTAGCTACATAGTTATTCCTCACAAACTATGCATGCTCAAACATTATTCAAATGTGTGGCATCAATGTGAGGAGGGTACTGATACATCATACCTGCTTTGCCAATCTGAACTGCGAGCTTTGTAAGTTTGCCTTGGAGAACCGACTTTTCTTTCTTTGGCAAATTTGATCTCTTCTTGTCTTTCTCATCTCCATCTCCACCATCCTCACTCTTCAGTGGTTGCATTTCCATGGCTGCACCATCCTGGGCTTTAGCTAGAAGTTAAGATCAAATAAAGCTTACTCATTTGGGAGCCCTCCGAAATCAATGATACTTAAAAAGCTTAACACCAGGCTCCACTAAACAGCAGTACTGCATAGTATCTTGTATCCAGAGATGCCATAATGCATGTGAAAGTTTAAACAAGTGTAGTGAGTATAGGTGCCCAGATGTTGGCAGCAGAGGAGCAACAGCCTGTGGAGAAGACCATGGTGGGGCAGGTTGTTCCCCTGCAGCCCATAGGGGACCTCAGTGGAGAAGATATCCACACTGCAGCCCATGGAGGACACCATGCTACAGCAGGCAGATGTGCCCTGAAGGAAGCTGGAGCCTCTGAATGGCTCCTGGCAGGACCTGTAGCCCATGGGAGACCCACACTTGTGCAGCTCCTCCTGAAGGACTGTATTCTGCGGGAAAGACCCACACTGGAGAAGTTCATGAAGGACTGTATCCCGTGGGATGGGCCCCATGACGAAGCAGGGGAAGAACGTGAGGAGGAAGAAGCAGCAGAAACAAACGTTATGAACTGACCAAAAACACGCATTCTCCATCCCTCTCCACTCCTCAGAGGAAGGAGGTAGAGGAGTTTGGTAAAGTTGAACCTGGAAGGATGAGGGCAGGGCAGGGTGGGAAGATGTTTTGTTTTAGTTGTTTTTGTTTGTCACCATCCTACTCTATTTTTAATTGGCAATACATTAATCTTCTTCAAGTGGAGTCTGTATTGCCCATGAAGATAACTGGGAAGTGATCTCCCTGTCCTTATCTCAGCCCACAAGCTTTTTGAATGAGAATTTTTCTGCTCTGTCCTGCTGAGGAGGGGGAGTGACAGAGCAGCTGGGTGGGCATCTGGGAGCCAGCCAAGGTTAACCCACCTCAACAAGACTGCTTGAAAATCACTGGTAAAGTTCACTTTTGTACTATCTAGCTATGCTGAGGCTACCAAGTTCACTTAAGCATTTCTTTTGCACAGATTCACTTATACCACCTTTAGCATAAACGCTTTGGAACTAAGTATTCAATATGCAGTTTCACAGGAAAGTATGCATTCATACATACACACTCAGAAAATTAGGATTTGCAAGAAAGGATCAGAGAACCTGCATTTACCTTTGTTACGGTTTTCAACAGCTCCATCTTGCTTTTTACCTGTCAGAGAGGGGAACAAGTTGTTTTCAATTGGCCATGCAGAGTTCATTTCAGTGTTTACATTACCATATGCTGAAACAAGCAACTGCATTTCTAAAAAAAGTGTAGAACTGGACACAGTGCTGACATAACTGAGGCTTTAAAAGTATAAGTCAACTTACAGAAACACCTCACATCAGTTTTTTGGACTTTACTTTTCCCAAACAAGACTGCTGCAGCGCTATGCTACCATAGTTAAGTTTGCAGAAATTACTGATACAGACATTTATTACTTGTGAGGAAACTTTTTTAAAGGCTTGCCTAAATGCTTATCTAGGAAATATATTTGTGACATTACAGTGATTCTGGTGGCCTCAGTCTTGCTCTCTGTTCTTTCAGCACTTGGCAACTGTATCAGATTACTACTGTAAATGAACAGTAGGATCTGACTTCCAGAATCAGTGCTTTTGTACAACATTGCAGAAGCTACTGTAGTATAAAATATTTCTAAATCCACACCAAAGCTTAATGGAGGCACAGCACTGGATTACTGGATCTATGCTAACCCTATTTACGCAAGCATGAACATAATCTGTTGGCAACATACCAATTTTACTCCACTAAGAGAATAGCTCAAGTTCGTAATAAAATATGACTCCTAACTCCGTTCAGAAATGGAGTTCAACAAGAGAACATAAAGAACAACAGTGAAATAATGAAATTAATGAGTGAAACATTAAAGGGGACTAGAAGACTGACACATGATGTGTAGCTTATTGAGGCAGGGGTGCACACTACCCTTTTTGTGGTGTTTTTCAGGTAAAAAGGTTTAGATACTACCTTGGCAAGTGACAAACATTTCTCCTAAGTTGAGGCTTATAGTTACTATTTACAAAAATTTGAAATGAAAGCACAATTGAGGAACTTAGAACAAACCCCGGAATTTTTCAGTCTTGCTGCTAACTCATTAAGTCTTCAGCCTCAGGTTATGTAGACTGAAATGTATGAGAGTAGAAGGTACTCTACTCAGGTAAAAGAAAATCAAATTATCAAATGTCTTATCAGACAGGCTGCTTAATACCTCCACTATATTATTATTGTGGATATAGTCTGATTTCTATACATATATATCCCCCTGAACATTCTCAGAACAGCTGAGGATAGAAAAAAAAACACTAAAAAACACAAAAAACCCCCAAAAAACCCCACAAAAAAAGCATGTTCACCTTCTCCAGAAGATGCCACTTCCGACTTCTTAAGAACTCATCATTGTCTCTTAATTTAGTATTTGTTTTTTCCTACTTCTCCTTTCTCTCTTACAAGAGCAAAGTTCTGCACTTGAGTTACTTCTAACTTCTTGCACATGTATTTGCTTTCACTCTGAACCAAGCCATACACAGCCAAATAAAAATAGCCACTTTAATCTCCTTAACATTCACAGAGAAGCTAATTTAGTTTAACCTGAGTTTTAGCAAGGAGAATCTTATCAGGTACCTAACTTAAGGG